>NC_084734.1:60634108-60729108 GCF_033978785.1 Entelurus aequoreus | reverse complement strand
TCATAAAATAGATCTCTGACTGAGGATGGGGACAAAATTATGTGCTTTTATAATTTTGGGAGGTCTGGTTTGAGCACCTACAATCTTGTTTGTTTCTTTGATGAATAATGCATTTGACAAAAACATCTACTGTTCTGTACTGTATTTGCCGTTTGCATGACTCTTGGAAGGATATACTTATTGTAATGTGCTTAAAGCTTGACAGCTCAAAGGCAGGGTTTTCAATAACTCTTTGTATTTTAATTGCTGAATGATTATGTGCTTAAGCTCTATTCACACATACGCTTGCTGCTTTAGTTGCCGTCTTTAACACGACAGAACAATCCAAAAGCCCTGTCAACCTTCTGGTTGACAGGGCTTTTGTATATTGTTATAGTAGCTACCATCAATGTTTTTCTACTGTCATCTTATACATACACATTAATTTCATGTCCAATTTCACCGGTGACATCCTGTGACAGGGCTTTGTTGTATCTCCCTCTCACAGATATAATAGTCTGACTGAAGTGGAAGGGTCCCAATTCAGGTCGCTGCGGAAATTGGAGATGCTCATGTTACATGGTAACGACATAAGCACTGTCCAACATGGGGCATTTTACAGCTTGCGATCGCTCCAGGTAAAGTGTGTTCTTGTTGGTTCAACTGTACTTCTATGCATTGGAGAGGAAACTATCACTAATAGCTGATTAGAGCATATATTCTGTTTGAATTTTTTTTATTTTTTCAAGTTCAAATATTGTTGAAATATCACAAGATGAAACCCAATCAATAAAAACAATGTCTAAATCACTGATTATGAGACTCATTTGAGACTAAGGTGGTTGGTAAATTTGCGTATACTATAGTGCAGTGACGTGTGGTGACTTTTATGCCAGGTGAGGCATAGATCCCTTTGGAGGTTTTTCTTTTCTTTTTTTTTTAACTTAAATGCCTATGCTCTAATCATTGTTCATACAGGTTGCACATTTAAATACTGTAACAAGAAAAGGAAGGGAGTGATTCACTTTCATAAAAACGTTATGATAATGATATCATGATATGATAAATTGCTAACGTTATCAAATACTTTTTGGTCCCATTTGCTTTAATAAAATGAATAATATATTCGGAGGGTGTCTTACCTTTCTGTATTTGTATATAAAGCAGTACTATCTATCCTCCATTTAAACATACTTTGTATGATCACCTTCATTTTGTCTTAAAGGGTTCATATTATGATTTTTTTTTACATTTAAAACACATCCTTGTGGTCTACATAACATGTATTGGTTCTTTGGTCCAAAGTTTGTATAGATTATGTTTTACAGACCCTCTTCAAGCCACTTTCTGACTGACTCTTCCGGATGCGCCGTTTCGTGGGCGATCTTATTTACATGCCTCCAGTTATACTGGGTTTCCTCCTCGTCAGCCATGATGTAGATTTAGCGCTTCCATATGCTGTTTTACTGACAAATATAAGTACGAACCTTACACTACTTTGTATTAGAAATGTCAACAGCGGAGGATGCATGCGCATGTACGAGCCAGTCTGCCCCTCAAAAAAGGATAAGGAAAAAGGAGCTTATTGACTACAGTGTCAAACTATAATCGTGGACTCGCGCAAAGCACTTCGGGTAAATCTCTGCCACATATAGCAGACCTGGGCATTCTGCGGCCCGCGGGCCTCATCCGGCCCTTTGTGCGTCCCTGTCCGGCCCGCGTGAGGCCAATTATAAATTACAAAATACATTTTAAAAAGTATCTATGTCGAGTGTGCAATACAACGGTGCTGCTTTTGTTTTGAAAATCGTTATTTGTATTACTTCCGTGTGGACGTATGCATGTGCGTGATTGTGAGTGAATGTGAACAGCTGCAATCACAACTTACAAAATAAAGTTGAAAAAACATCTATGTCGTGCGCTCAATACAACTGTGCTGCTTTTATTTTGAAAAGTATTATTTATGGGCGTGTGTCCGTGTGTAACCTGCGAGTGAAGGTGCACATGCAGCGACAAGTGATGCACGGTTTACACCCGAGACGCTAAAAAGAGAAAAGTTGATGACGAATGGCGTGTTTTCAACAAGACATGGACTGCCAAGCAACGTTCCCTCTAAGGCAGTGGTCCTCAACCACCGATTGGTACCGGGCCGATTTTTTTTATGAAATCAACATAAAAAACACAATATATACATTATATAGCAATATAGATCAATACAGTCTGCAGGGATACAGTCCGTAAGCACACATGATTGTATTTATTTATGTAAAAAAAAAAAAAAAAAATGTTTTTGTTGAAATACACCCCCACCCCCCACCCCCCACCGGTCCGTGGGACAAATTTTCAAGCGTTGACCGGTCCGCAGCTACAAAAATGTTGGGGACCACTGCTCTAAGGTGCGTGCCTGCGCAATTGCGCACTGCTCAAGCGTCCGCTGCGCACAGCAAATATATGACGCGCACCAAATCAAATCCCATCTGAATTCTAAACAAAATAAACATATTTATTCTATGTAATTATGCAATGCAACTTTGAGTAACAGTGACAACAAGTGGCCCTAACGGTGTTCGTCAGCACCGTTCAATTATTGTAACGTCTATTGAGATGCTTCGAGGACAGGAATTATATAGATCACTTTATTGAGCAAAACTGTTTATATTCGGACATAACCACACCAAAAACATGAGTAAAACACTTCTATCTCGAAAAACTAGTCATTTTCTGCCGTACAAACCAGGCCAAAACCAACTTGTCATCTGTCACCAACACGCATACCACTAAACCACTGGTGCGTTTATGGCCACACAAAAAGTCGGACAACTCAAATACCACACAAAGTTACACTATGACTCCTCAGTCATACATGTGCTTATTTTACTGTAATTTATTATTAATGTTAATTTATTTATATTAGTCATGGAATGCTGTTACACACACTATGTTGAAGTATTACTATTATTATTAATTATTATTATTATTATTATTATTATTATTTATTTTACGGTATATATCAAAAATAATATTGAGCAAAATTTAATTGAAATATTGTCGATGTGGCCCTCCAGCAGTGCTCGGGTTGCTCATGCGGCCCCCGGTAAAAATTAATTGCCCACCCCTGATATATAGAGATATCCGCTGACATGGGAAAAACATCACGAATTGGGCAAATTCCATTTGTTTGGAGGAAATATGAAGGAAGGCAATATTTTTTTATAAATATATCTGCCATGCCTCCATGGTTTGATTTCACATTTTCGGGACCTATGCAGATCCGAAATAGACAAAAACAGGTACCAAGAGGTAAAAAAGTTAGTTTTGCATAAAAGGTCCCCTTTAAAGCCAGTTTAGAGAAGTATTTATTCTTGGATATATAATTCTCCACTATTTGTAAGGTGGATTTGAATTGATACTTTGTGAATTTTGCTTGATGATTCATATTTTTCTATTAACTAACAATAATTCTATATTTTACAGATGTTAAAGTTGAGTTACAACAAGCTAACAAGAGTGACCCCTGGGTTGTTTGAGGGTCTCCTTGTTCTGGTTCGTCTTCATCTGGACCACAACCTCATCAGCTTCATCGAGCCATACTCATTTTCGGGTCTGACTTCTCTCAAACTATTACAACTGGAAGGAAATATTCTTAAGGAGATCCATCCTCATACCTTCATTACAGTGTCTCTGCTAGGAAACTTTTGGACCTCTTCACTCAAGTAAGACAGCATTTATTTGTCCTGGTTTGGATTGTTGTAGTCAGCTTTAAAATGAAATGCAGTATTACCAAAATGTAGTAAAAGCAAAAATATCTACATTTACAACATGATCGACCTTCATTCACATTTTTGGACATCATATACATTAGAGATGTTCTGTTGCAGGTTTAATGCTGCCAATTCAGTTTCCGATCATCCATGAGTAAAATCGGTCGATTCCAATACCGATACTCATGTAATGTAATACCTCAACATTTTTCAGTTTATTTATGGTAAGTGCTATTGACCATATCAACGTAACATTTAAACTAGTTCCATATTCTCTTTAATTACATACAAGCAAAACAAGGTCAATAGTACACAATAACTAAACAAAAGCAAACACGAATAGCCACTACTCATTTAAATTTTCTGGTATTTTCCCGCAAACCTCTCCTGTGTCCAGGGACTTATTCTTTGAATTGTAAACATTAACAAAAACAAGAACAAAAAATATTTTGAGGAAATACAAATGCTCTCTAATCACTTTAGTACATGGGTCGATCTGCCCTCCAATTTATGGGTCGATCCACTCTCCCCCTACGTGCATGTTGTGTAATAGGGCGAAAGGTGCTGCAGAATTTAAACCTTGTGAGGAAGAGAGCTCATTGTGCCTGGCAGGGATTAAGCCATTTGGCGGGGCGGATGTAGGCGAGATTCTGGTGGTCCGTGGAGATGACAAAAGGCTGTATGGTTCCCTCCAACCAGTGCCGCAAATCCTGAAGAGCCAGTAACACACCAAGAAGCTCCCAGTTACCAATGTCATAGTTTTTCTCTGCAAGTGACAGACGTCTGGAGAGGAAGGCGCAAGGGTGCAATTTCTGATCAGAACTGGATCGCTGGGAGAGCACAGCCCCAACACCCGTGTCGGACTCATCCCCTTGACAAAAAACGCAAGATTAGGGTTATCATAAATAAGAAGGAGTGCAGTAGTAAAACAGTACTTTAATCGCAGAAATGCCCGGTCCGCCTCTGTGGACCCAAGGAATGGTTCTGCCACCTTACCAAAGTTAAAAGTTGGCAAACCCTTAGAATCTTTGTAACTGCTTGCAAGAAGTCGGAGTTGGCCAATCCACCACAGCCTGAATCTTGGTCTGGTCTGTCCCGTCTCCACAATAAACTCCAAAAAGGATACAGGTGACGAGTAAAACATACATTTTGAGATGTTTAATTTCATTTAATTGTATTTTCTTAATTCAATTTTATTTTATTTTTTGTGAAATAATAATATTGCCATTGAGCACAAGACTGTTCAATTGAGATATGTATGTATATTATGTACTCAATACACAACAACATAAACATAAACAGGTGACTTTGTGTGGCACATTTTTGTAAACCTGATGAGTTGTTGTTTTTTTTGTTTACCCCATTATCAGGAAAAGTTGTTTGGATAGCTACATATAAATAGATGCTATGCTTATCTCGTATTAATGTAACACACATGGTCATTGGCTGTAAGTAACATAGTATATCCTTATTATTACCAAAACAGGTTGTCTGGCCAGCGGGCCGTACTTTGGACACTGCTGGTCTTAAGTCTTAAGATATGCCATTACATTAGAATCACAGTCACCCTGTTCAGCATGCATATAATTTTTGTTAATGTGGACAAATGGCTGTCATGGTGAATGTCAACATACAGTACATATAGAGACTATATTTTGCTCAAAATGGGAGTGCATTGCTGATGTCTGAAACATGTTTTGTCTAGTAACACACTGTTTTCTTGTCAGACACTTACACCTTTCAGACAATCTGTTGGATCAGTTCCCTGCCTCTGTACTGAACACAGCTCCCAAGCTTGAGCTCCTCTCTCTTCATGGTAACCCCTGGACTTGTGACTGTCAACTTCACTGGTTGCTACAATGGAGTTCCACACATGAAGGTACTGTATATGTGTGAAATATGCTAAATTGTCATCATACTGTATTTGATTGTACAAAAGATTACATATTTTTATTCCTGCATAAACATATGTAAACTAAGCCCAAAAAGTAAGGACATGTGTGTTTGGTTGATTTTGTCTTTGTTGTGACAAAGCTTATAAGCAAAACATTTTGTCTTGCTGAAAAGCCCGTTCATATAAGTGCCACTTTAGTAAGGAAACCCACAAATTGTGGGTATAACAGACATTACCTCCAGAGTTTGGGAGGGGAGGGGATCGTATAGTCCTGACCCTACTGAACACTTGTTTGGACATGTCGTTAGTGCCAAAGTGACCCATAAAACCATGTTGGCTGACTTGTGACAAATGCTGTTTAAAGATTGGGAGGCCAACATGAGAAGGAGGTGCCAGGCTGTTGTGTCTGCATATGGTTCTTCAACACACTACGAAGCAAGGCCGGTTTTAGGTTGGAATATATGAGGGAGCAGTCAGAAGAGTGGAGGGGCATCATGTGTACATGCTGCTCCATCATGCTACAGCACTTTTTTTCTGTGCTAATACAGTATGCCTTCTTCATAGAATTTGGTTGTTAGCTACACTATGGGCCTGATTGACTAAGATTCAAAAACCATGCACTAAAGAGCATGATCACTCTATAAAACAGTCTGTACTATTAGTGGGTGTGTTGCGTGTGCTTTACTAAGACTGTTTGTACAATTGTAAAGTGGTACAGACCGGCTTATCTAAATAAGGATTTTGAATGTACTATACGGGGCATCACCACGGAGACACTCTAATTGACTGCAGATTCTTGTCATCATGCTCCTACCTGTGGCTTTGTGCTATGTGTGCCGGAGATATCTACCACTTTTTATGGACATTTTATAAGCAGGCGTGCAGTTCATCTACATTGACACCATTTTTTTGCCTCATAGTTTCTGCATTCTCCACTCATTTAGACCGACAAATTTAACAGCGCTGCGTACACTCTAGATATAGTAATGATTATTTTCCCAAGTTGTGTTTTACTATATTAACTATCCTGGAGTCATCAGTTCCCCCTGTTCTTATAAATTATATTTATTTCATTGTGTTCTTTGACCAGTAAGCATGTAGACACTTGCAGCGTGAGAAAGTTCCCATTTTATATCAACGGACAGTAAGCAAAGCATGTAGACACTACTTGCAGTGTGGGGAAGTTTACATTGACACAAATAATGTAGCCAACATATTCGTTTTCATCACCGTTCAAACAGGAATAGCAACTGATAGCTCTTTTCCATGAAACAGTTCATTTCGACAGAACACCCGAAGCAGCAAATACACACAGCTTTAACATACAAGTCTGTAGATGTCGCGATCGATAGCTCACCTGCTGATGACATCATGTAGCATCAAGAATAAAATGTGTCCTCTACACTTTCTCCCAGGTGTTCACTTATTACGATGCAGAACACGTTAAGTCATCACCTTTTTGTTTTGGTGCCGCCAGTGAGAACTTTGACTTCCTCATCTCACTATTAAAAGCATCTGATTGGTCCACCTTCGTCACTAACCCCCACCCTCTGTCATATTGTACACGATTAAAGAACTGGGATTGGATATATTCTGACCTTGTCCCATCCATTTTCAAGACAACATTAAATACGATTAGATTTTGTTTCTGATCATTTTTCGTCTCGTTTTTAAATGGTCAACACTGGTTTACTGAGGGTTGAGGGGAGGGGTGTGTGTGTCTGTGTGCACGCGGACTCACGGAGCCTGACACAGGTGATGGACAAAAAAGAGGGAAGAAGACATCATACGAGTGTTGTAGCATGTCCCTTTCTCAGCGGAATTCTTTGCCACTGCGGATAATTTTGTCAACTTGTAATATATACATTTTGTGGGTGTATTAAAATGTACATTCTCAACTTCAAACATTTTGATTTGAGTGGGCAAGACATTTATTTGAGGGCATTCTGCCCCCTCGTGCCCCTACGTAGAGCCAACCCCACTACTCAGAGTCTGGTTTGTTACATGAATATGGTACGTTGTAAATTGCTTAAATCATCTAATCCACCAACAGGCATGTGATCTGAACTTAATGAAAATGACTGAAAATAAGCCGGGGGTCTGGGGGCTGCAGGTCCCCAGCCAGGTACAGAGCGGTGCCCTGATTTTTCAGCAATTGAACATGCAAAAATTTGCAAAAGAAAAGTACCATTTAAAGATGTTTCAGTGTTTAAAGAATTGAAAAATTATCAACAGAGTTTACATAAATACATACCCCATCCATCCAAATGAATCACTATGTATGTTTCAGTCACTATGTTATTTAGTCACTACAGTAATTAATACTTGTGTTCACATCCACAGGAACCACGTGGGTTAGCCTACTCTATACAGTATTTACAACCTTACTAGTGTTACTTCACAACCACAGATGGTTAATCTAGTTATTTACATTATTTACACATTACTTTGGTTTATTCACACATAACTTTGGCATTTTTGCTTGGATGGCTCTGACATGAGCCTACCTGGCAAATTTCTGAGCAGCTTGCATTTTCCTTTTTGTTTCTGCTTTAGTGAATTCTGCCTTGGATTTTAAAGCCAATTTCTGTCTCTTCGACTGCCTATCCACTTCTAACTACTGCAAATGCAAAAATCATGCTAAAACCATAAAGAGTACAAACAATGTTTATTCTATTAGATGACTTCCTTTATATGAATAGCCATTTGTGATTTATAGAATGAAATAACAAATATCGTGCAGTCATGTTGTTTATGTTTCAAAATGATTTAACAATTTAATGTCAAAATGTAAACAGTAGAAATAATGAACACATTGTCAGCTATTGTCTTGTTCTATTTAGCATTTAGACAGGCTATACCGTAGCAAAAGTCATCACATGTCTGCCACAATCGTGTGTTCTTAAATGTGTATTCCACATCTTCCATGTCAAGAGCAGTTTTGATTTGGGCTTACATGGTAAACAACTAAATTGAATGTTTTGGGCATTGTTTTATCCAGGCGCATACATTTGTCCAAATGTGGCCAAGTAGACGCATTTGGGGTTTCCTGGACGTCGTCTACATTGCTAAAAGAAAAATCTAAGGAAGAGAATCCCTCTGCCACCTTTCATGCTTATTTTTTAATATATAAATCGCCCTCTGGAATATTCACTCTTCTCTTTTCCGACTCTCTCGTCGTTTGGGATGGCTATTGTGATTTCCTTTCCTGGTTCGATGATCCCGCCCTATCTTGTCTCTGATTGGCCTGTACGTAATGTTTTGCCCTAATCTTAACCAATCGTGACTCATCATAGTAAACCAACCAACCAATCATGGATTTTGTTATATGTAAACCAACCAATCATCATTGATTTTTCCCGTATATTTTGTCCCCTGCCCGTGGAGTTGCTTCGCTACTTAGCTTTGATTTTTAAGTTAATAATTTTTTATGGAAAACCATAGTTTTTACCACTGCAGCCGTAAACTGGAATGGATGATCAAAAACCGTACTCATTACGGGAAAACCGTAGTTGTTGGCAGGAATGGCAAAAAGACGGATCAAGATTTTAACACACAATGTAGGTCGGAAAAAATTAAGAAAAACGGAAAACATTTTTTTAGATTTTTACATAGATAAAAAAGACGGATTTCCGACTGTAGACGGAATAATCACATGCCTGCACCAAATACCAAACAAACGTTAAGGTGTTCTTGTCTCACATAAGTTTTGTGAATGATGGGCAAAATTCTCCAAACAAGTGAAGTTTCCCTGTGTAGGAAACTAAAAAAAATAATTTTGTTTAGCAATGTTGACCAACATTGTTGTTTGTTAATCACATTTGTGCTCAGAAGTGTAAGGTAAGGAAAAGCAACATTAAAAAAAAAAAGTTTAATAACGAAAGCAACATATGATTTTCAGGATGTGAGAATCCAATAAATTCCATCCAAAATTTGCACTCTTGTCTCCTTGATGTCCGCACCTATTGTTTTACAATACTTAATGTCGCTCTTTCTGTCCTTTATTTGTTTCCAGGTGTGATAAAGTGTAAAAAGGAACGTGAAACGAGCACAGTTGAGACTTGTCCTCAGTGTTTTTCACCTCAACCCTTAAATGGTACCCTCTTGTTTGGGTTAACTGAAGACCAGCTGACCTGTGATAGGCCAGCTCTTCAATCTTCCCTGAAATTGTGGGACAACCCAGTGTGGGCGGAATCTGATGCAGAGCCTGATCTCCCATACACCCGGGACCTTGAAAAGCCCTTAGGCGACCTAAGTTTTTCTCTATCGGATACCCATGGAAATAATGCTCACGTGGTGTGTGATGTGCGCCACCCAGGAGACAATTCACCTATAAGTTGGACAGTGAATACACGGACAGCACAAGGGTTGTCTGTTAATGTATCTTTGGCAACCATCCTTGAGTGTGAGATTGATCGGGAAAAATTACAAAACCTATGGCAATTGGTTGCATATTACTATGAAAGCCCTGCTGTCTTGGAGAGAGGTCAACAAAGACAAACAAACAGCAGCAGAACAACCTATCAATACTTCCAAGTTGCAAATGAGAATTCTCCTTATTTTACAGACTTAAAGGGTTATTTAGTGGCAGAGCCTGCGTGGCTGCTTCAACACAAAGTCACTTTAAAGCTTAATAGAATGCTAACAACAACCAAAAAACTAGTGATGGATTTCACTACAGTAATCACCAAGCTTATTAACAGCCAAAGAGGGCAGCAAGACAACTCTGACCTTACTTCTTCTTGGGCAATGATTCAACGTGGAACTGCTGGGCGTGTGAAGACTGCTTTGGAGGGCTCAGAGGTTCACCTACAATGCAGTGTTGTCACTTCACACCAGGAAGTAAAAATTGAGTGGATGCTTCCCGATTTATCTATTGTGGAGAGTATGAGTGATAAAGTCAAAATTGATGACACAGGGGACCTTGTGATAATGAATGCATCACAATCCGACTCTGGTCTCTACCACTGTATGATCAGAACAAAAACTGGTGTGGATTTGATGTCTCTGAGGCTTACTGTCAAAGAACAAACGCTGAGCCCTACTGCTTTCAATGGCCAGAAAATCACAGTTGAAAAGGGAGGTTCAATCGCTCTCGCATGTGAAGTAACATCTGTGCAACCCAGTCAAACTGTTTGGTACATGCCGAAAAACAAAGTTCTTACACCTACACAAAAGACAAGAAATGCAGCAGTAATGGAGAATGGTACTTTGGTGGTGAGGAAGTTGATGGAAGAAGATTCAGGGGAATACAGTTGTTTGGCCTCGAATCTCTATGGAGTTGACATGCTGTCACATATGGTGGAAGTCACAGGGGAAAAGGTATCCCATAACTCTGAAGTAGAGACAGAAACAGAGCAGCAAACCTTAAATACTGATGAGGAAGAGGGTTCAGCGGTGGAGTACCAGGAAACAGTTCGGCGTTTCGTGACACAGGTTCCAATAATAGAAAAACCGCAAAAGAATCCTGGAAAAAATAAAATCCAAAGGAAAGATTTTATTGTAAAGAAATTAGATCCAAATTACTGGGCAGAGGTTTTGGCTAATGCCAATGCTAAATTACCCATTTCACAGGCTTCAGAGTTGCCACTACCTGATCCCAACACTCTAATTGTCCCAACCAGTTTGACCAACCCTGCAACTACCCTTTCCTCCTATACGATAGCCAACAAATTTCCTATCACAACAATTTCTGAATTTCGGATTGAGCCAACAGCTTTATTGTTACAAACACAACCAACAACTTTGGTGACCTCACCTGCTAGAAGCACAGAGACATCCCATCAGCAGGTTAATGGGATTACAGAAAAAAAAAATGATGTAACAATTATTGCAACACAAGCTGCAAAAGGTGCAAATATATCCTTTGGTGAAGGGAATAAGAAATTAGTTCCTAGCAGCTCAAATCGGAGAAGGCCACCTTTTAGGCGTAGAAAACCTCAAATGAGACGAATTAACCATAATCTGAAGCCACTTCGTCCTTCATCAAACATGCTCAAATCTACAGTTCCCCCACCAACAATCACAACAACTCGTACTAGAGTCACTACCACCACCAAAGATAGGCCAACACCTTCACTAACTACAGTCACTTACTACTACCAAGCAGGGGAAGACAAATTCAATGAAAAATCTGATTACAAGGATAGTGGTGGTTTAAATGGAAAAAAAGAATCAAACATTGAAACTCATCATACTGTTCAGGATTTCGGAAGTAAATTTACCAAATTGCAATCAGTTGCAGAAAAAGAAGCCACATTAACTATTTCTGCAGAAGCACATACTTTACCGAACCTGAAAGGAAAGACAAAAGTTAGTTCTCTACCAACCAATATGACTGAAGAAACAGAGGAAGATGGTAGAATTAAAAAAATATCAGAAGGGAAGAGGGTGCATATTCTGGAAGAACAAGGAGAGACCGGGGGAATGAACAGAAATCTTGAGAAAGTCAAAGAATCTGAGAATGTGCTGGTCACCCAGAGTTACAATATGCGGAATAACCTTATTTCAACAATCCATACACCAAAGTCAAACTCTCATCCTTCACTGGAACAGACAAGTGGTTCATCATCCAAAGTGATAACTTCACATTTAAACGAAGACAAAATTAAAGAGGACAACATCCACGAGGAAAATAAAAAGGTGAATGGAGCAATAATAAAGCCTGAAATCCCCCATGTTCCTATAGTGCAGCCGATTCACCCCTGGCTGCACCAGTACAATCAAGAACAAGAGCAACCAACATCTACACAGGTGCCACAAACACACAAAGACAGATATCCAGAAAAACGGAAAGAAGTGAATCTTAGTAACCGCCCTTTGCCGCCTCGCATTGCACCAACTTCACATTGGTCTTCAAACCATCATCCCCATCCTGCACATCCTCCTTGGCAAGGTAGGTACATCTAAGTTCAACAAAAATATAAACACAACACTTTAGTTTTTGCTCTGATTTTCAATTAGCTAAACCCAAGAATCTAAAACGTTTTCTATGTACAAAAGGCCTATCTCTTGTATATACTGTTTACCATTTGTCACTTGATCCACTAAGATGACATCAGCAAACTACTCACCCACACATCTGTCATCCACAAGTCTGCCATACACACATCTGCCATCTGCCCTTAACAGTGAAAACAGGGATTCATCTGTTAAGAGAACACCTCCCTCCCAAATGGCAAACGCCATCAAATGAGAGCATTTGTCTACTCAGGTCAGTTACAACAACGAAGGGCAGTCAGGTCATGATCCTTATGAGCACGAGAAAAAACATTTGGGAAAAATTGCAGGTCAGGGTTTCTGACAAATTTTGTAAAAATGATTTGGTTATGAAAATTATTTGATGCAGCAGCTGTCAGGTAGCTGGTCTTAAACTTTGGCGGTTGATATTGGCAGGAAAGATGTTGGATGTGGTGGCCCAGGGCTGATGTGCGTATTACACATTGTCTGCAGTTGTGAAGTCGATTGAAAAAACTGCTTAAATTCTGTAAAACACTTTTGGAGACAGTTCATGTTAGAAAAGGGAACATTAAATTTGCGGGCAACAGCTCTAGTGGTCATTCTTGCAGTCAGCACGCCTGTTGCATCACTTGCAACATCTGTGGCATTGACCTTTGTAATAAAACTGCACATTGTGGAGCCAACCCTCAAGCACACTCGTGCAACAATCATGCTGTCGAATAAGCATTTTGATAAGTACAAGTACTCACTAACATTTACACAGATGTGTAAACAATATTTGAGAGAAATAGGCCTTTTGTGTCTTTACGGAAAAAATACAACTTTGAGTTAAGATCATTAAAATGGGAGAAAAAAATAGTCTAGCAAAGACTTTTTAGAGAGTAGATTTGCATTGTTTGCTTTTGGAGATAATTAAGATATGTTGGAAATTCAGTGTATACAGTATAAAATGTACACAGTTTCAGACAAAGTTCTACTTTCTTTTCCAAGGTGCTGTGCCACGTATTGTGCCCACACAAGAAACCAGACATTTTCCCTATCCTCGGGGTCAAAACCCAGTTGCTACTAACAGACCAGAAATCATAGCTGAAACAGTGAAGCCCACACCCACTCATGGAGCCCAAGTTAGAGATCAATTGTTACTATTGAGGCTTAGGAACAGATACAGACAGGTAAGATGTTTAGTAGTAGTAGTAGTAGTTTCATGCAGGCAATAAATTGTTTAACTGTCTACATTCTGAGAGCTCAAGTAAAGTGCAAACATACTGGGCACCAATATTTACCTTTGACTTTTTGTCATTTTGATGCAGTAAAACACTTAGCAACTCAACAGATTTAATTAGCAGGATTACAGAAAAATACAAAACCATAACTAAACCAACCATAACTTTTTTGGGGGATGCGGGGTAGTGATAAAATAACCTATACAATATGGATAAGAAACTAGATAAAACTCAAAGCAAAAAAAATAAATGTACGTTTGCCATCGTTCGTGAATCAAGTAGCCTGCTAATATACACAAGTTATATCATTAACATATCATTGCTAAAACAACACATGAAATGGTGGCTCATGATTTTTGCACAAAACTTTATAAGCATGGACCGAGTTATTGTTTTTGTCTGCAATACATTTGCATAATATCAGTGATAAAGTATTTATTATGGGTCTAAATGTGTCAACATTTTTGTACTACCTTTTTTCAGGCATATATTGATCGTCTCTCACAGCTTGGAAAGATAGTGACACCAAAACCACGCATAAGCTACAACAATCCTGTTAAGTCAATTCAACCCAGTCCCATACCTCTGAACCCGGTCAGACCCTTTCTTCCAAGACCACAAGCACCAACCCCTTTGTATAAGTTGCAACCTCCAAACATTGTTAAAACTACAGCATCCTCATTATCTGAGTTCAATTCGACCCCTCATTCTTACCAACCTACCACCACAAGATTACAGCACGGGGGTCAGAGGCCTGTTCAAGGTAGGTATCAACAGTAAACTTAAAGGCCTACTGAAACCCACTACTACCGACCACGCAGTCTGATAGTTTATATATCTATGATGAAATCTTAACATTGCAACACATGCCAATACGGCCGGGTTAGATTAGTAAAGTGCAATTTTAAATTTCCCGCGAAATATTCTGCTGAAAACGTCTTGGTATGATGACGTTTGCGCGTGACGTCACGGATTGTAGCGGACATTTTGGGACAGCATTGTGGCCAGCTATTAAGTCGTCTGTTTTCATCGCAAAATTCCACAGTATTCTGGACATCTGTGTTGGTGAATCTTTTGCAATTTGTTTAATGAACAATGAAGACAGCAAAGAAGAAAGCTGTAGGTGGGAAGCGGTGTATTAGCGGCCAGCTGCAGCAACACAAACACGTAGAGAACTGGGACAACAGAGACTCTTACCAGAAGGACTTTGAGTTGGATACGTGCTACCGTGAGTACGCAGCTGCGGCTTCCAAACATTCGATCGCTTGCCCGTACGTGCGTGCCGCTATGTGCATGTCACGTACGTTACTTTGGGGAAATATACAGTATGTGCTGTATGAACTTTGCGGAGGTGAATGGTACTTTGGGCTGTGGGGTTGAGTGTGTTGTGCGGGTGTTTGATTTGTATTGGCGGGTTATATGGACGGGAAGGGGGAGGTGTTTCTTATGCGGGATTCATTTGTGACATATTAAATATAAGCCTGGTTGTGTTGCGGCTAATAGAGTATATATATGTCTTGTGTTTATTTACTGTTTTAGTCATTCTCAGCTGAATATCAGGTCCCACCCGCCTCTCACAGCATCTTCGCTATCTGAATCGCTTCCACTGCCCTCTAATCCTTCACTCTCACTTTCCTCATCCACAAATCTTTCATCCTCGCTCAAATTAATGGGGTAATCGTCGCTTTCTCGGTCCAAATCGCTCTCGCTGCTGTTGGCCATGACTGTAAACAATGTGCAGATGTGAGGAGCTCCACAACCTGTGACGTCACGCTACTTCCGGTACAGGCAAGGTTTTTTTATCAGCGACCAAAAGTTGCGAACTTTATCGTCGATGTTCTCTACTAAATCCTTTCAGCAAAAATATGGCAATATCGCGAAATGATCAAGTACGACACAGAATGGACCTGCTATCCCCGTTTAAATAAGAAAATCTAATTTCAGTAGGCCTTTAAAAGTATCCTTTACAATGACAATATTCTATTACTTTTCAAGTAAAACTGCCAAACGTGTCTTTAGCTGGAATTGGATCTCAACATCCAACTGCTTTACCTTATTACCTTACCTTATTAGGAGCCGGAGCTGGTGGGGCAAAACCCCGCATCACCACAGTTAACAAAGCCAGCATGTCGGTGCTGGCAGAGGGTGACGCTGTTCTACATTGTAAAGCAGCAGGGAATCCTGAACCTAGGATCGCATGGACAAAATTATCGACAGGTAATATACTAAAATGAGAAAGGAATTAGTTTTGAGATGAAATGGGAAGGCATCTGCAATCGTTAACTAACTTTGGAATATTAACACACTATATGCTTAAAGAGGAAAGGTTTATCAGGACATTGTGGCTAAATCAAATGTGGTTAAGTCTTTCATTTTGTTTCTTTTGGGTTCTTTCCTCAGGTGTCACCATACCAGCCAACACCAAGCATGGCTCCCGGTTTGAAGTCTTCAAAAATGGAAGTTTTGTAATTAACGCCATCCAACTTCAGGACAGAGGCCAGTACCTCTGCACTGCCCAGAATATGTTTGGATCAGATCGTATAGTGATCACATTATCAGTCCAGACTGAGGCCCCGAAGATTCAACGTCCCAGGTCTACCGAAATAGCAATCTACTTAGGAAAGAGTGTGACCCTTGAATGTCTTTCTTCTGGAAAACCCCCAGCCGACATTTCCTGGATTCTGCCAGATGGAACATTTGTTCGTGAAATTGGGATTGTTCATTCGCCACTTTCTCAAATTTTACTGCTTGAGAATGGCACATTGCAAATGCAGTCAACTAATTTCTCCAGTAAAGGAGACTATAAATGTATTGCAAGCAACGCAGCAGGCGCTGATACAATCACTTATCATCTTCATGTTGCAGCTTTGCCTCCAAGCATTAGTGAAACTGCAAGTGACACTGTGATAATTCCGGAAGGTATTCCACAAATAAAACAAACACATCTAAAACATTCAAGTCAATACACCTCAATTGGTAACTAAGTAACTAATTACATCTACACAGGCAGGAGTATATATGTCCACTGTTCCATGAAGGGTGAACCGTTTCCTACTTTGAAGTGGACACTGCCATCAGGAGTCCATGTGAAGCCATCACAGTTCCTGGGACATAGGCTCTTTGTCTTTCCCAATGGGACACTGTATGTGAAAAATGTCTCACCAGCTGATGCAGGGAGGTAAGAGATGTATTCTGCATGTTTTAATTAACCATCTCTATTAGTGTATTTATTCAAATATTGGTTGGTTGAAAGATTGGTGACAGTAAAGTTACTGTCTCCTCACAGGTACGAGTGTTTAGCTGCAAACACTGTGGGCATTGCCAAAAGAACTGTGTGGCTTGAAGTGAGGGCTGATAGCTCCTCAGATATCCGCCATCCTCCTGTTCCATTCCCCCCTACTCACCACCATGCTGTTCCATCCCGCCAGCACTCAGTCTCAGCTATGTATGGTTCTGCTGTTTACTTACACTGTCCAGAGTCTAGTGGATACCCAAGAGGAACCATCTGGCAGCTACCTTCCAAAACCATCATGGAGCATCGATACAGGTCACAGAGATGTTCAAAGCGAGACTTGATAAATCACCACTTAACATTTTGAGGTGCTTTTACACCTGAGTTACTGCTTTAATCCTCAACTAATTTCTCCCTTCCATCTGCCTCCAGTCCGGAGAGACCAATTAAAGTTTTCCGGAATGGGACTCTGAGGATACTTCAGTTAACAGAGTTAGACGGTGGAAATTATCTGTGTGTCTTTCAGCGACCCAATGGAGAGGACGTGGAGCTCTTTCGGGTATAATCACGGCCGATAAAGACTCTGGGCAGATCACTTTCGCTTAACATGCAGTAGTGGGAGTAGACAATGTGAAACACAATGCAGTGTACCTCACTCATACATATTTCTGTATCAGGTGGATGTCTTGATGACGCCGCCCAGAATAAAGCATGTGAGAACAACGCAACCAAAAGTCAACTTTGGAGAAAATGTCCAGGTATCACATTTATTGTGTTGATTTAAATAAAGGATAGAGCAAAGTGCATTTTTATGGGTGTTTGCTTTGCAAGGAGCCCATCTTATTGTGTTTTTATTTTTATGTGTTTGACAGATATTTTTACTGCAGTTAAAGGCAGGTTAAAACAATAAATTAAATCAGACGCTCCTAATGTTTGGTTTTGTATTTTCCCGAGGTGGACTGTGTTGCAACAGGCCTTCCAGATCCAGAAGTCTCTTGGAGCCTACCAGATGGAACACTAATCAACAATGCCCTTCAGTCTGATGACAGTGGCTATCGCAACCGCCGATATGTTATTTTTGGCAACGGAACGTTACTTCTCCATCAAATGGGCAAAGGAGATGAGGGTGACTACACCTGTTATGCAAAGAACAAACTGGGTAAAGATGAGAGAAAAGTTAATGTTAAAATTGGACCAAATGCCCCTAGAATTAGCTTAAAATCTCAGTCTGTGGTGACTGTGAATTATGGAGATTTAGCTCAGTTGAGCTGTCAAGCAACAGGTGAACCAACACCAAGGATTGTTTGGATCTCACCACGAAATGATGTGATCCAAATGTCATCAGACAAGTTTGACATTTTGGAAAATGGAATGTTAGTGGTGAAAAGAGTAACGCTAACTGATGAAGGGAAATATGCATGTGTGGCACAAAATTCTGCTGGTGATGATGTTAAAAACATAGTTCTTGAAATTGAATCCAGGGAACCCTTTATTAATGGCAAAAAAGGGAAGAGTGACAACCATGTTGAAGGCATTTCTTATCAAACAGTGCTGTTGGACTGCAAGGTGGAAGGGAAACCTATGCCTAAGGTTTGGTGGGTTACCCCCTATGGCCACTCACTCCAAACTTCCTACCTCAGTGGTCGCTTCCAAGTCCACCAAAATGGCAGTTTGGAGGTAAGAGGGGTAAGGAAAACAGATAAAGGCAGGTACATGTGTCTGGCCAAAAACCATTTAGGTGAAGCATCATTGGTTGTTGAATTAGATGTGGCGCCAATAGCTGAGAAGCCAAGTTTTGCTGTTCCCAATATTGAAATCATATCAATACAACAATATGGCAAAGAATTGCACCTGCAGTGCCCTGCCCGTGGCAAGCCAAATCCAGAGTTTATATGGGTGCTACCTAATGGGACAATGTTGATGCCTGGCGTTAGACTGCAACGCTTTACCCACCATCAGGGTAACGGCACTCTGTGGATCTCACAGCTGGCTGCAATCGATAAGGGAGTGTACAGGTGTCTAGCAAAGAATGTG
The DNA here is from genome assembly GCF_033978785.1 of Entelurus aequoreus. NCBI lineage: Eukaryota > Metazoa > Chordata > Actinopteri > Syngnathiformes > Syngnathidae > Entelurus > Entelurus aequoreus. The sequence goes on along the minus strand of NC_084734.1, from coordinate 60,710,025 downwards.
GCGGGGCAAGCAGAGAAGCGTTATGCACTAGAAGCAGGCAGGAAGCCAACGATCAGAGGACCAACAAGTACAGTATACATTTATAGTCCATATATTTATTATCTTAATGCTAAATCTCCTCTTAGTACTGTTGTATTTTCAATTTCCAGGTGGGATAAAGATTACCTACGGCCAAACTCTCAACTTGCATTGCACTGTGGATGGCTGGCCACAGGCGTCAATCACATGGACCCTACCCAATGGCTTCACTTTGGATAAACCTCAGTCTATTGGTCGAGTTACATTCCTTGTTAATGGAACCCTCCAGATGAGGCAGATTGCTACTTTTGACAAAGGGCCATATACATGCAAAGCATCTAATGCATTTGGCTCATCAACATTGACATATCCTGTCACAGTACTGGTTCATCCTCCACGCGTCACCAGTATGCTGCCCTCTATCACCAGCGCCAGCCGAGGATCACCAGTGAGGTTAAACTGTGTTGCGACTGGTGTTCCCAAGCCAGAAATTTCCTGGACTTTACCTGGCCGTACTACATTGGTTCCACATAACCGCTACATTGTGCAAGGAGGAATACACATGACAGAGGACGGTAGTCTGGTCATTCAGAACCCTGTGCTCATGAACTCTGGTATCTATAAATGCAATGCTAAAAATGCCCTCGGAACAGATTTTAAGAGTACATACCTTCAGGTGATCTGAGTGACAAGATTTGTCTCTTATTCTGGGACTGCAAGGTTGAGGAAATCTCACGCAGGATTAAGACTGGATTATTTGTCCATAAGGATGTAAGTATCAATGTATTATGCTACAATGAAGATACCCTGGAGACAAACCACTGGCTGTATAGCTGTAGGCAGCCAGACACTTTGCATTTTAATTGTATTATTTAGTCCTTACCACATTTCAAAATGCATTGGACACATTACGTCAACCACTTACCTCTGGCTACATTATAGCTTTGAATCAGTTGTCTGTTCAATAAAAGTATACTTTTATACGAAGACGGTGTTGTAAGAATGGACCTGTCTTGTAATAACATGTACCCGTTTGATGTAGTATCACTTCAGGGACCATTCGTAATTGTTCTGTAAATGGTAGAAACTCTAATACTCATACTGTATGTTTGCATATAAATTAGTATTTATAGGGAAGATTGAGCCTTGAGGAGAGTGCAGTACTCCTCTTTTTCAATCACACTACTGGTGTGCCTTATGGAAAAATATATAATACCAGAATCTCAATCTTTCAATAGAAGTTCTTAACAAAGGAACATATAAAATATGCCTATATTATAAAAGTTTAATATATGAAAGTAAATACATTCTTAGAATGATCCAAGTTGTCTTATTTAGCAATTCTGGAAACTTGGGAGCTATTATGACAGTGATGATGCAATATCGCTTACATTGTTATTGAAACTTCCATATGAAAATAAGTTATGTTTCACAAAGCCTACTCAGTTAGGTAATTCTCAGATTACTCCTTTGTAACTATTTCACTTTGAGGATTAAATGTTTGGAAGCGTTTTTTAGATTTGTTAGATACATTGTGCTGAGGCCTATTACTAATGCTCCAATAATCTGAAAAGTAATGTAATTATAATCAAACTTCATGGGCCAAGTTGGGTAGTGATGAGGAAATTTGGCTAAAATGGAACATGTTTTGCATTAGCATGCTAACTGTGATTATTACATTAAGTTGTATTATTTACATATTGTAACCATCAAACCATTTTAGAAGGTACAATATATTACTTAGTATATACAAGATGATTAAAAAATGCTATTGTTTGAGGTTGTAGAAATTGAATCACATTCTATCTTATGTTTGTTTTGCAGCTAATCAGCCATAACGGATACCTTTTATGCTGTATTATTGAGCCGTTTTCTTTACATGAGCAGAATAAATCAATTTGATGTGTTGTACCCAGATGTGAATATGTAAATGCATGCTATATTTTCCACCAGAATGTGAATGTCTCACTCTGTCTCACATCCAGACAAATGAGTCTTTGACTACAGAAAAAGGCAGCTTTGTCAAACACAAATGTTAGGATTGTTCTTCACATCCCGTGTTTGCCGTGCATGTGTGTGGGAGTGGGAGATTATGTTTGTCGCTTTGAGAAAAAGAGTCTGTGCAAAATAGATTGTGTCTGTCTGAGGGATCGTTCGCCACCGTGAGTGTGCGTTTTGTGTGTAGAACAAAGGCACTGCCATCGTAACAAAAAATGAGGGAACGTGTGTGTTTAATATCAAATCCAAGTGTGTGTCACATTGGAAGAAAAACAGTTTAAATGTCTGGCACCATTTTTTTTATATCTATAATTTTGTAAATGCCGAGTTACACAGATTGTGTGTCTTGTAGCTTTTCCAAGTTGTATTCTACATTATTGAAATGTTTTCCAGTCAAGGAGCACAAGGCTTAGACTATTTGGTCAGAAAACTGGTTGTTATTATTTAATCAGTAACCTAATTGATCTTTTGATACCTGACTGGCAATAATTTACATAGGGATTGATGACTTTACCCTCTGTGCTGACCAAAGGTAAGTAGTAATGCGCTACATTTACTCTGTTACATTTACTTAAGTAACTTTTGGGATAAATTGCACTTGTCAGAATAGTTTTAATGTAACATACTTTTTACTTTTACTTGAACATTTCTGTGAAGAAGAAACATTACTTTTACTCCGTTACATTGAGTTTCATTCCGGTCGCTACATTTATTTATATCATATTTATTTATAATCTATTAATTACTGCTTGCAGAAACGTATTCATTTGGCTCGTCTTGCAGCGGGCACTGTCACGTGACTCTGTTTAACAGTCCAAAGTAAGCACAAGTAATGTTTGATTCCCTTTCACCATTCAAACGGAGCCTGGCATGCTACATTATTTGCAGGCAAAGAACAAGCCAAGTGTGGGAAGCACTGTTTACGCCAGGGGTATCAAACCTACGGCCCGAGGGCCTGATCAGGCCCACGAACAGGTTTTATTTGGCCCACGGGATGAGTTTGCTAAGTATAAAAATGAACCTGAAATGTTTTAATGAAAGAAACAGCTGTTCTAAATGTGTCCACTGGATGTCGCAATAGCAATTCTTTGTATCTTTGTAGATGATGCTAAATATGTACAAAATAAACCACGTAATGTTAGTACATGAGTCGAGGAAAATGATCGAACTACATAAATATCATACTGTAATTTGATTTTATCTTGATAGATTGAAAATTAACACCAATGAGTTGACTGATGAACATTATCACATAATATATACAGAAAATATAAATAACGACAAATAAAGATAGAATACTATTAACCGCAACATGTAAGTGTAAAAAAAACAACAACAACATTATCCATAGATTTTTCTCCACATGGCCCCCGATGAGTTTGACACCCCTGGTTTACGCCAACAAGCACAAAGTACAGATATAGAAGCTGAAATAGGTCAATCGTTTTCAGGCATACGATAAAATAAAACCCTGCTTGTTTGATAAGTGTCAGAACGTACTCAAAGAAGACAGTTTAATTATGTGACATGACACCAGCACATCCTGGCTGGTGATGGTGAGAACGGTGGACAGAAACCTCCTAACAGACGTACTTTGATAGCATTAATAGTGGTAGATCTCATGACTACGTTTACACTGCAGGCCAAGGTGGCTCAAATGCTGACTGTTTACACTTCAGGTAAAATGTGATCTTCATCAGACTCCAGTAAACACGCACAGGCCCCAATGTGGACCCAATGTGGCCCCAATGTGGCCTCGACGTCACTTACATGCTGAGTTTGATAAAGTGAAAACAAATTCTGTAAATGAACAAGGAATTTGCTACTACTACTACGAAATAAAATAAAAGTTGCCACACCTTAAAATTTAGTGGGTTTTTTTTATGTGAAAATAAATTCAAGTAATATTATGCAGTGGTCCCCAACCACCGATTGGTACCGGGCCGCACAAGAAATTAAAAAAATAAATGTTTTTTTTTGTTTTTGTTTTTTTAATTAAATCAACATTAAAAACACAATATATACATTATATATCAATATAGATCCATAACGTCTGCAGGGATACAGTCGGTAAGCACACATTATTGTATTTCTTTATGAAAAAAAAAAAAAGTTAAAAAAAAAAAAAAATACCACCCCTTTTTTTTACAAATCAGACTAATTTAGTGCATGGGAACATATTGACTGTAAAAGGTGACAATGTCAGAAAAGGCAGCACAAATCTTCAATAATTACTTACAAATGATGAAAAATAAAATGGATGTCATGCGCTGTCATGTATGTCAGTATAAATGTTCACATTTCAGTCTACAAGAATTAGACTTCCAGCTAGAGAAAAGACATTTCGTAAATTGTATATATATTTTTTTATGTTCTATACATGCAATAACAACTCGCACACACACACTCACACTAACTACGGTTGTAGTCCATGAACCAGTGAAATACAGCTGTTAAATAAACCAGAAGTTACTCACAAGTTACTAAGTACTTTTTTCACTGAATACATACTTACTCAAGTAATTATTTAGATGACTACTTTTGACTTTTACTTGAGTCATATTACTCTAAAGTCATAGTAATCTTACTTTGGTACATGTTTTAGCTCTCATATATATATATAGCCAGCTGCTGTTGGCTATATATTACTCAACACTTATATTCACTTACTGCCTCTGACTGAGTGCAATGTTAACTTGCAAATATGACCAGTATTAAAAATGCACAACATATTTTTCAAAGGGGAGTTCACTGAGTATTAAAACATGTTACCCTTAATCAGGTGTGGAATTTGACAACACTGCAATCCTGTGCATTGAGGCCATGTTGCTTCATGGAATGTGATGATATGAGCACCTAATCAGATCACATGGCTAAATAGTGTGAGAACTCCGTTTGCACTTTCTGTTGAGGCTGCAGTATCATAAATGTATCATCAATACTCCAAATGCATAGTGCATTTCAGTGTTTGATGAATAGTGCGTGCATTTGCTCTACACTGTGCAGTGTGGTTCTATACAGCTGCAAACTACAATAACAAGCATACTGTTAATGTACAGGACAAGTAAATCTATACTGAACATTGCTGAATTGCAAAAGCACAAAACCGGATTCAATTGTGTACATTTACTTAAAGAAGTGGTCAATGAGGGTAAATTACTTAATTTTTAATTATAGTTTCTTTATATGGTAGTTAATTATTAGTGTTCCAATAGTGTGCTCACTCACACTGTTTTTGATGCAAAGACCTTTGCTAGAAATATAGTAAAACTTTAGATTTATTATTAAAAACTCTTTATCTTAAATTACCTGTTCAGCTATATATATATATATATATATATATATATATATATATATAAAGAAACTGCTCACACGCTGATGCATTTTTAACGGATGCCAGCGAATGTGGCTGTGCTAACCTCACTTTCTGACACCTAAAGAGCTGTGCTGAACCATGAGCTGACATTTCAAATTAGTTAATCATGTTTTCTCATTAAATATATGCTATTTTTTTAATATTGAGACGACTTTTAGGTATAATAGATGGATGTTGTTGTTGTTGGTTTCCTTGACATGTCTACTTTCCTGCAAGACCTTTCTGAGTAAGACTGCAGATGACAATCGAAATGCTAAAGTAAAAAAAAACGCAATCTATTATACCTACAGTAAAACCCTTTTGAATGAAATAAACTGAACAAAGAATGATTTGACAACCCACAGATTAGGCCCTTTATATGTGAACATGTATTATACTTCAGTTGATTTATGAAAATGAGTTAATTAAGGCAGGGGCATTTTACAATCTACATTTAACTACTACTATACAACACATGTATTGGATATGCTTTGGTGTAAAATTTTGTGGACATTTTTGTTTTGACTTTCCCTAAAGTCTGAACTGAAAAAAGTAATATGTTGACAGCCCATGGTTTTAGCTCGTTGGCTAACACTGCTCGAATGACTCTTTATCACAGTACATTTGTAGACTTTATTAGCAATATTACATTAAGTGTATATGGTATCCCAAAATCTAGTGAGTCAGAATAATTATTTGAAGATACAGAATAAACAATGTGAACATTGTACTATTTTGAGGGAATTTTGCCTAATTCCCAATCCTTATGAGAGACAAGAACACATGTCTTTTTTAATGCATTCTAACTCGTAAAAAAAACTTACATAAAAGTCTGTTTATAATGGTATCTTTTATGGGAGCCATGAAGTCGTGACATCATTGCGTCCAACCATAAAACCCAATAAGAGTACTTCCAAAAAGCCCAGATAATCAATTTACATTTTGTGACCTGAATATTAACTAGGTATTAGTAATATTGTTATTAGAAGCGTTAACGTTAAGGATCTTTTTTTAGCGGCGGTAAGAGATAACTACCTTATGCTGCTGTATTGACATCATGAGCTGGTGAGCTGCTTTTATGCCTCTGAGCTTGTGAAAGTTAATTTAATTTAGATTATTTTCAGATTTTAGATTATTATAAATTTGACCTGCTCAGTGGCCTTGGGGACCTACTCAGTGGCCTTGTGGTTAGAGTGTCCACCCTGAGACTGGAAGGTAGTGAGTTCAAACCCCGGCCAAGTCATACCAAAGACCTCCCTGCTTAGCACTCAGCATCAAGGGTTGGAATTGGGGGTTGAATCACCAAATGATTCCCGAGCGCGGCCACCGCTGCTGCTCACTGCTCCCCTCACCTCCCAGGGGGTGAACATGGGGATGGGTTAAATGCAGAGGGTAATTTCACCACACCTAGTGTGTGTGTGACTATCGTTGGGACTTTAACTTTAACTTTTAAACGACGAGTCTGGGTTTGGAGGTTGCCAGGAGAACGGTACATTTTGGACTGCATTGTGCCGAGTGTGAAATTTGGTGGAGGAGGAATTATGGTGTGGGGTTTTTCAGGAGTTGGGCTTGGCTGCTTAGTTCCAGTGAAATAAACTTTGAATGCTCCACGATACCAAAACATTTTGGACAATTCCATGCTCCCAACCTTGTGGGAACAGTTTGGAGCGGGCCCCTTCCTATTCCAACATGACTGTGCACCAGTGCACAAAGCAAGGTCCATAAAGACATGGATGACAGAGTCTGGTACGGATGAACGTAACTGTCCTGCACAGAGTCCTAACCTGAACCAGATAGAACACCTTTGGAATGAATTAGAACAGAGACTGAGCGCCAGGCATTCTCGACCAACATCAGTGTGTGACCTCACCAATGCGCTTTTGGAAGAATGGTCAAACATTCCTATAAACACACTCCGCAACCTTGTGGACAGCCTTCCCAGAAGAGTTGAAGCTGTAATAGCTGCAAAAGGTGGACCGATATCATATTGAACCCTATGGGTTAGGAATGGGATGGCACTTCAAGTTCATATGTGAGTCAAGGCAGGTGGCCAAATACTTTTGGAAATATATTGTATTATTATGAATGTGCCTGCGACATTACTTATTTACTTACTGCGTGTATATATAACCTTGATGGAAGTGTGTGGATGTTTTTTAAACTTGTTTCGGCAGAATAGAGCGGTTTTCATTTTAGCTGACTTTTGCTAACATTTATTTACTAGTTAGAGCACTGTTTTTCAACCTTTTTTGAGCCAAGGCACATTTTTTGCGTTGAAAAAATCCGAAGGCACACCACCAGCAGAAATCTTTAAAAAACTAAACTCAGCTGACAGTAAAACGTTGTTGTCGCAATTGTTGGATATGACTTTAAACCATAACCAACCATGCATCAATATAGCTCTTGTCTCAAAGTAGGTGTACTGTCACGACCTGTCACATTCCGCCGTGACTTATTTTGAGTTTTTTGCTGTTTTCCTGTGTGTAGTGTTTTAGTTCTTGTCTTGCGCTCCTATTTTGGTGGCTTTTTATTTTTTATTTTTTTTATTTTCCTGTAGCGGTTTCATGTCTTCCTTTGAGCGATATTTCCTGCAATCTACCTTGTTTTAGCAATCAGTTGTTTTTATCCTTCTTTGTGGGGACATTGTTGATTGTCATGTCATGTTCGGATGAACATTGTGGACGCCATCTTTGCTCCACAGTAAGTCTTTGCTGTCGTCCAGCATTCTGATTTTGTTTACTTTGTAGCCAGTTCAGTTTTAGTTTCGTTCTGCATAACCTTCCCTAAGCTTCAATGCCTTTTCTTAGGGGCACTCACCTTTTGTTTAATTTTGGTTCAAGCATTAGACACCTTTTTACCTACACACTGCCTCCAGCTGTTACAAAGCAGTTAGCTACCGGTTGCCACCTACCGATATGGAAGAGTATTACACGGTTACTCTGCCGAGCTCTAGACAGCACCGACACCCAACAACAACACATAATTTGCAGACTATAATTACTGGTTTGCAAAAAATGGTGAAATTAGATAATCTCCCACGGTACACCAGACTGTATCTCGCCGTGGTTGAAAAACACTGAGTTAGAGTGCATAAAAAGACAACACGTGTTCTTCCATCCATCCATTTTCTACCGCTTGTCCCTTTGGGAGCCTATCTGAGCTGCATTCGGGCGGAAGGCTGGGTACACCCTGGACAAGTTCTTGTTATACACAATGATTGTGAATGATAGGCAACATTCCCAAAAAGTGCAGTTCCCTTTTAGTTAAGGTTAGTTCATGTTAACCGACTTTTAATCCAATCCAATCCAATCCACTTTATTTATATAGCACATTTAAACAACAAAAATGTTTCCAAAGTGCTGCACAACAATATATTCAAATATTATCCTTAGCTCCACCAATGACTGAATAAAAGAGTTTTAAGAGTGCTAATTAGTTGATGTGTATGTTTTTAAATGTTTAGCTTCAGTAGGCCACTGACAAAGAATCGTGCTTTTATCATCAAGTCTCCTCCTTCTTTCCTCCATTCCCCTCCCTCCGCTGCATCCATCCATTCGTCTCTCCTCTCCACTCACACACAAACCCCATTTTCGCATCGCCTCCTCCGGCACCATGACTAACGATTCTCCGGAGGAGGAGAGCCGAGGAAGGAGAATAACCCGGCCGAGCCGAGCGGACGACAATGTCACCATCCTGACATCATCCATGGATGTCTACAGAAGTCGCAGCCGAGCCAGCAGCAGCAACGACGCTGGCGCCAGCTTCACGTCCTCCGCGGATTTCAGCACCTCCTCCCTGGAACTGAGCATCCAGACGCGGATCTTTAAGATAATCGTTATCGGGGACTCCAACGTGGGGAAGACGTGTCTCACCTTCCGCTTCACCGGGGGGAGCTTTCCCGACCAGACAGAGGCTACCATCGGCGTGGACTTCAGGGAGAAGGCGGTGGAGATTGAAGGAGAGACGATCAAGGTAATGGGAGTGTGTGTGTGTGTGTGTGTGTGTGTGTGTGTGTGTGTGTGTGTGTGTGTGTGTGTGTGTGTGTGTGTGTGTGTGTGTGTGTGTGTGTGTGTGTGTGTGTGTGTGTGTGTGTGTGTGTGTGTGTGTGTGTGTGTGTGTGTGTGTGTGTGTGTGTGTGTGTGTGTGTGTGTGTGGATGATCCATTCTCCCACCCACATCGTTGTTTCTTCTTGATCTGCTCCCATTGGATGAGGCCTATATAGTCTTTCCTTTACCATCACTCACACCGTTAGCTAAAACATGCTGAAATCCTCCATAAAATGTGGACTTTAAGCCCCTTTATGTCTTTTTTTGCCAACAAGTGTTATTCTTATATTCGTTCCTATTTGCCTCAACCAACAATAATGACTGCATAACAACATAAGCAACATCTAGGGCAGTGGTTCTTAACCTGGGTTCGATCGAACCCTAGGGGTTCGGTGAGTCGGCCTCAGGGGTTCGGCGGAGGTCAAAACACACCCGACTCATCGTGTAAATACGAACTTCTCCCTATCGCCGTATTACGGATACGGCAACAGCTGACTGATTTGCTGGTGTGTCATTTGTTGTGAGTTTATGCACTGTGTTGGTTTTGTTGTTTGAACAAGGTGATATTCATGCACGATTCATTTTATGCACCAGTATAAAAAAAACAGGGTAACACTTTAGTATGGGGAACATATTCACCATTAATTAGTTGTTTGTTAACATGCAAATTAGTAACATATTGGCTCTTAACTAGTCATTATTAAGCACTTATTAATTCCTTATTCGGCATGGCCTTATTATAACCCTAACCCTCTAACCCTAACCAAATAACTCTAAATTAAGTCTTTATTTCTTAGAATATGTTCCACTTGTGTCCAAATAACTCTAAATTAAGTTTTTGTTACTTAGAATATGTTCACCTAGTGTCCAGATAACTCTAAATTAAGTCTTTATTACTTAGAATATGTTCCCCTACTGTCCAAATACATCTAAATTAAGTCTGTGTTACTTAGAATATGTTCCCCATACTAAAGTGTTACCAAAAACATATAACTTTGTCTTGAATTTGAAATTTTTTTATTTATTTTTTTCACTAAAGAAGGGTTCGGTGAATGCGCATATGAAACTGTTGGGGTTTGATACCTCCAACAAGGTTAAGAACCACTGATCTAGGACAATCCAATCCAATCCACTTTATTTGTGTAGCACATTTAAACAACAAAAATGTTTCCAAAGTGCTGCACAACAATATTAAAAACAATATTCAAATATTATCCTTAGCTCCACCAGTGACTGAATAAAAACAAACAATTAATAAATATAAAAACAATATACAAATAAATATGATTAAAAACGATTTTAAAGGGTAAAACCAATTAAAACAATAAATAGAAATCAAAATGTAAAAACACAGAGGACCACACAACTCACATAGTGTTAAAAGCCAGAGAATAAAAGTGGGTCTTAAGACGAGACTTAAATCACTTGTTTTTCAACCTTTTCTGAGCCAAGGCACATTTTTTTCACTGAAAGGCAAAGGCAAACCCCGAGCAGAAAACATAAAAAAATTAGACTCAGTTATTGACAATAAAAAGTTGTTCTCGCAATTGTTGGATATGAATTCCCTCCGGGTACTCCGGCTTCCTCCCACCTCCAAAGACATGCACCTGGGGATAGGTTGATTGGCAACACTAAATTGGCCCTAGTGTGTGAATGTGAGTGTAAATGTTGTCTGTCTATCTGTGTTGGCCCTGCGATGAGGTGGCGACTTGTCCAGGGTGTACCCCGCCTTCCGCCCAGATGCAGCTGAGATAGGCTCCAGCGCCCCCCGCGACCCCATTGGGAATAAGCGGTAGAAAATGGATGGATGGATGGAATTCAAACCATAACCAACCATGCATCACTATAGCTCTTGTCTCAAAGTAGATGTACTGTCACAACCTGTCACATCACGCCGTGACTTCTTTTGAGTTTTTCAGTGTTTTCCTGTGTGTAGTAGTGTTGTAACGATACCAATTTTTTGGTTCCGGTACTAAAATTATATTGATACTTTTCGGTACTTTTCTAAATAAAGGGGACCACAAAAGAATTGCATTATTGGCTTTATTTTACAAAAAATCTTAGGGTACATTAAACATATGTTTCTTATTGCAGTTAAGTCCTTAAATAAAATTGTGAACATACTAGACAACTTGTCTTTTAGTAATAAGTAAACAAACAAAATCTCCTAATTAGTCTGCTGACATATGCAGTAACATATTGTGTCGTTTATCATTCTATTATTTTGTCAACATTATTAAGGACAAGTGGTACAAAATTTATTATTAATATAATTATTAATACATGTTTATTTACTGTTAATACCTGCTTACTTTCTCTTTTAACATGTTCTGTCCACACTTCTCTTAAAATGTAATAATCACTTATTCTTCTGTTGTTTGATACTTTACATTAGTTTTGGATGATACCACAAATTTGTTATCGGGTCTAACACGAGTCTAAATTGGATGCCAAAGTGTACCAACATGTCAGATTTCATCCTCGTCCTTCTACTGCAGGTCAGAGGCAAGATTTCTGATCTATAATAAACTTTCATGAGCAAAGGAAGCAGTTTACCACTCGATGATGTAAACATGTAAACACACGCTAGTGATCACGGTTTGTCTGCGTTAGTGCTTACAGTAACACTATCACTAATACTTGGTTAGTATTCCGGTCACAAAATGTAAATTAGTATTGGTGGCACTTTGTGGATGGTTTTTTATTGGGTTTTATGGGCGGAATGGAGGACCTCCCGTTTGCTCCGCTATAAGTGGACTTTTATTTACGTTTATTTACGAGTAAGAACGCATAAAAAAAATATATCTATGTTATGTCTTTCATAATGATTGTGAACAATAGGCAAAATTCCCCCCAAAAAGTGCAGTTTCCCTTTAAGGAAATATTTTTGATATACACTGCAAAAAAGAGCTGACAAAATATAAGATGAAAGACTAGATTTTAGGGAAACAAATTCTAAAAACTAGTGAAATTATCTGTCTGTGCAGATAGTTAATTTTACTTGATAAGGGATCCTAAATTAAGATTTCTATATCTTGACATTCAAGCTAGAAATCAGTATTTTATTCTGAAAACAAGCATTATTCAACTTGCAATTCTTAAATTAAGCATCCCTCAGGTGTTGCAGAATCTTAAAAAAAAGATTTTCTGTGTGGGGAAAACCAAAATATCTTATTTGAGTAGTTATTTTCTCAATTTTAACATTTTTAAACTGGAATAGACTACATACAATCATTCATGATAAAATTAAGAGTGTGCTTTAAAGTTATTGACTAAAAATAAGTAAATGGCTCTTAAAACTAGGAAATATCGAGAATTTACATTTTAAATCTTGGCAAGTGGCAAATAATTAGCGGTGTAGTTCAAGCGTATTATCATGATACTGTGTGATCTTTTTGGATGATTAAGTTAACTATAGGACACATAAATGTACTCAATATTGAACATGCAGAAGCCATGGTTATGGTTATTAATATGTTTATAGAGTTGGTTTATTTTGAAGAAGTATATACACTATGATACATCCAATTATATCTCATTACAGCATGTCCGAAAATAAGTGTGAGGAAGCATATCTTATTTAATCTTACCGTTCTTTGTATCATAGCCATTTCTAACATGTTTGTACTCAATCTGTAACACAACAGTGAATAAATACCTTAAATAGATAAATATATGGACAAATGAGTAAGTTAATAATTATTTATTTCATAAATAGAAACAAACTCTATTTGACTGCAATTTCTTGAGCCCTAAATGCCATTTTTGTTGATAATAGTCAAAACAAATGGCAACCTCTGTCAAAAAGTATCCTGCGCTTAATATCAAACCGAACACTTATTCAACTTTCGTCCCAGTATCACGTTGTAAGATTTAGTTATACTGCTTGTTAAAAGCCGTACGTACATTCCCATTCAATTTTCTGTATGATGATGTCCGAATGCAGCTGAGATAGGCTCCAGCACCCCCCGTGACCCCAAACAGGACAAGCGGTAGGAAATGGATGGATGGATTATGTTACGGCACTTTGTTGTCCACTATGCCTCCCCCATACGCAGCTGGCCAGCAACTGTGCATGCAACAAAGCCACACATGTGCATAATATGCTCCCCTCCCCCTTTTCATTCTCAGCTGACCACCCTATCTTGTCTGTAACCTCCAGATAGCTCTAAATGCTGACTCATCAAACACACTCACTGCTCGATTAAGTCAGCTTGTCTGAATCATTGGAAAAGTATAGGATGGATGTACAGGGTAATTAAAATATCTTGTAATCATACATGTAGTTTACCCATCCTTTAGGTTTTTCTGCAAATTAAATATTTATACTTTAATGACATAAAGTAGAGCCAAAAGTGGTTATAGGATATGCTGAGCTAAACACATTATACAGTAGATGAAACCAACAGCTCAAAAAAAGGGTGTAACAGTATGCCATAATCACAGTATGGTTGGGTTGGTTTTAATGTCACAGTCCAGTCAAAGATACAAATAAGAATACATGTTAGATGCTGCATACGGTAGAATACAAAAAGCAACATATTAAGAATAGATTTAGCATAGTGAGAAGACCCACAAGAACAATCATGACTATTAGTCACTAACTGACTAGGTGGAATTCTGTTTATTAAACAACGGTTGTTTTTCTCATTTTTAAGTTAAAGTTCCAATGATTGTCACACACTCACTGGGTGTGGTGAAATTTGACCTCTGCATTTGACCAATCCCCTTGTTCACCCCCTGGGAGGGGAGGGGAGCAGTGAGCAGCAGTGTGGGCCGCGCTCTGGAATCATTTGGTGATTCAACCCCCAATTCTAACCCTTGATGCTGAGTGCCAAGCAGGGAGGTAATGGGTCCCATTTTTTGTAGTCTTTGGTAGTCTCAGTTCGGACACTCTAACCACAAGGCCGACAGGCATGGCAAACAAACATTATAAACAACAGAATCCTATTCCCTCTTTCAATTTGTTGATAATTAGTCCAATGGTCCTATAAAAACCAGTCATCATTGTAATTTTCATGAATTTTATTCTCTGCCAGATCATTGTCCTCGACATCCCATACTTTAGTGATGTTCAACAAAGTACGAGCTTTGATGTATTCATCCTTTTAAAATAAGAAGCCTAAACTGTGCCTTTCAAATGATAATATGGGATAAATGACCAGTGTTTTTATTCTAACAGCCCTGCGCTGAGTGCCATGAGATATCCCTTGTGACATACAAAGCACCTGTCTTGTTCAGAGAGAGGAATAACAATCACTTTCTCTTTGTGTCATGATGAATCCCTGAAGCCATACACATGCAGTTCCTATTTAGTTTGATCAGCTTTTAAGGAAGATTTACAAAGGCAAAAGTTCCCGCATTTACAAAATTGGCGTTTAAGAAGTTGCAGCTTCCGCCCTCTCCTCTGCCCCCAGACTCATGCCGGCAACCCCGAGAGGGACAAGCGGTAGAAAATAGATGGAGGGATGGATATATAAAATGAATTACTAATCTTAGTAGTGGCAGTACTTGACATCACAAAAGTGAGTTCACGCCTCACATTTCTGCCAATGGATTGTACGGTATACTGGTACTAATAAAGTACAGCGATACTAATGAATTCAAAAAGGTACTAAACTGCCTTTTGAAAATTACCAGTACTTTTTTTTCATGGACATGATGGCTCGCCATGATGACATTGCTAGTAATATGAGCTGAGGTGCATGTGAGTCAACACAAGCACAGCACTTACAAGTGAAACAGCAAAGAGACAGAAGAGGTAGAATGGGTGTATTTTGGTTTCAAAACTAACGATGAAGGTGAAGCTATAAACACTGAGGCACCAGCTGGTGGCTAAGGTCCCTCCTCTTACATCCCAAGTAATGGAAGCTGGGACAGATTTCCAGTGTTGTCTTATTTTATTTCACAGAAATGCAGCATTCCACTCCATCAAACTCAATCCCAGTGTCTCTTCTTTTCAGGGCAACTTTGGAACAAACTTTCACCCCCACAACACACGTCACTTCCCATCCTCGACCCGAAAGTCCCACTCCTCAGTCTAAGCCATTGGCTAGAACTTGGTAGGCAGCTGCTACACTCTGTAGTGTTTAAGCTACTTCTAAATCACTAATTCTCGCCTCCACGGCGACAAATAAACCATGCTTCTTAAAAGTAACATCCATGCAGGACAAGGAATAGCTAAACGTGCTTCACAACACACCGTAGAAGGATACAATAGCTATCTGCTAACAGCAAACTAGCGCTCATGAATGTAAACAAATGGGTGGATCTATAAAAATATCGACTGTAACGATACCAAGTACAAGAGTCATAGGGGTGTGGGAAAAAATCGATTTGAATTCGAATCGCGATTCTCACGTTGTGCGATTCAGAATCGATTCTCATTTTTTAAAAATGTTTTTTTTGTTGTTGTTTTTTTATTAATCAATCCAACAAAACAATACACAACAATACCATAACAATGCAATCCAATTCCAAAACCAAACCCAACCCAGCAACACTCAGAACTGCAATAAACAGAGCAATTGAGAGGAGACACAAATACGACACAGAACAAACCAAAAGTAATGAAACAAAAATGTATATTATCAACAACAGTATCAATATTAGTTACAATTTCAACATAGCAGTGATTAAAAATCCCTCATTGACATTATCATTAGACATTTATAAAAAAATTAAAAAAAGAACAATAGTGTCACAGTGGCTTACACTTGCATCATATCTCATAAGCTTGACAACACACTGTGTCCAATATTTTCACAAAGATAAAATAAGTCATATTTTTGGTTCATTTAATAGTTAAAACAAATGTACATTATTGCAATCAGTTGATAAAACATTGTCCTTTACAATTATAAAAGCTTTTTACAAAAATCTACTACTCTGCTTGCATGTCAGCAGACTGGGGTAGATTCTGTTGAAATCCTATGTATGGAATGAATATGGAATCGTTTTGAATCGGGGAAAAATCGTTTTTGAATCGAGGATCGTGTTGAATTGAAAAAAAAATCGATTTTGAATCGAATCGTGACCCCAAGAATCTATATTGAATCAAATCGTGGGACACCCAAAGATTCACAGCCCTAAAGAGTCGTATATTGTTGATACTACAATAATTACATCAATATTTTTTATCATCACAAAATCTTGAGTCATTTTGTTATTGTTTGTTAACTCAGGAAATACGTCCTTGGACGCAGGAGGACTTTAATTATGACCAATGTATGACCATGTAACTACTTAGTATTGATTCAATACCCAAATCTGTAGTGTCACCCAAAACTTATATAAAGGGTCACATAACAGAAGAAGGAGTGCTTGTTACATTTTAACAGAAGTGCAGATAGAACGTGTTGAAACAGAAAGTAACCAGATATCAACAGTAAATGAACTGGTAGATTAATAATCCATCCATTTGTCAGCAGCTAAATTAGGAGCCTTTGTAACACATTTGCTTACTTACCACTAAAATATAAGATGTTTAGTAAGTTCACAAAGTTATTTAATGCCAAAATTGTTCTTTGGTTGCAATAAGGAACATTTGTTTAATGTATCATAAGATTTTCTGTTAAAATTAGGTCAACAATGACATTGTTAGTGGTCCCCTATATATTTAAAAAAGTATCTATAAGTATTGAAAAGTAGCTAAATACATATTGGTACCAGTACTAATACCAAAATGTTGGTATCAGGACACCCCTAATTTTATTATATATTTTCACGAGACAAAACTGAAAAAGTTACACTTTAATACAATGTAATGAAGTCAGCGTACAGCTTGAATGACAGGGCACATGTATGTGTGTCCCCTCAAAGTAACACAAAGTCATGAATGAAACCACTGGCAACAAAACTGAGTACATCCTTATGTGAAAAAAAACAACATTTGCAGAAATGTTAGGAATGTTTCACTTTTGTGAGGTACTGTCTAATAGGGGTTCTTAAACTTTTTGACCTGGGGGCCCAACTTTTCCACTATAGAGGGGCACAGGGCCACTCAAATATTAACACTGAATTAGTAATCTTACTCTTGTTTTTAATTGTACTCAATACATTTTTTCTAACCTACTTACAGTTTACCAGGATAAACCTTTGTTAAATGATATGAACACATGTGTTAATTACAAATAAATAAATACTAATCAAATATACTTAAAAAAAAGGGACTCATAAAAACGGAAGATTTTTTTTACATACAATTAAACAGTGCTAAAAAAAATGCATTCCAACCAAATGAATAATAATATGTATGTTTCTTAAATAAAATTGGAGTGCAAATGAAAATACAGCTTCACTACTTTAGTCATAATTTTTGCGCTTAAGAAACTTCTCTATGACTTTGGCTCCAGGCTTCTTCTGTTTGTTTGATATCGTTGTTACTGCTACAAGTGGTGGAAAAGTGTATTATAACCGAGTACTGCTGCGGCCCATACGGATGACAGCTGTTAAACAGATATTTGTTGGCAGTGCCATATGGGGCGCTCGCGGCCCAACAATGAACTCAGGCCCTATGGTTAAGAAACACTGCTTATAGTATATACAGTATAGTGATTAAACCAGGGATTCATAATCAGTTTCCTCTGTGCAAATGTTTACACTGTAGGTATCTTCCGTGTTGATCATAAAAGGAATGCCGTCAAATGCTGCACCTTGTTAAAGGGCTTCATAGAAACATACTTAAGTGATGTGTGACAGTTACTCTATAAATTAATGTGATTGATGTGTTTTATGTTTGGGTTTGGTCATCCAAAGAGCTATACTACGTAGATAATTAAATTTGGGTGGAGCAAGCATTGTAAGGTTCCTCTGTCGCAGAGTTTTTTTGTGGCCAGAATTGGGAGCATTGATTTGAAACCCATTCACAATTTGTGGTTGTAACATTACATGAAACAGTTTTGTATGAACTTATATTGCAATTGCAATGTTTTCATTAACAACATAGATGGCATGGATAAAGTATTTTAAGGAATTGAGGCAGGGCTGTTGGAATACAATGAATGTGGTGGTAACAAAGGATGATTTGTACTGAACTGCTATAAATCTTTTTCCACTTATTGGATAGCTACTCCTCTGTTTCGACATGCACAAAAAAAAAGCAGAATCCGAAAGATTTGTAACTTCAGCCGGGATGTCTCTAGGCAAGGGCACTTTCCGAAAATCTTCCACAGTATCCGGAAGAGTTGGCAAGACTGAACATGTGTCTGAGAAGCAAGTATTTCCCAGCATGCCTTGTTGCCGTAACAATTATCACTTTTGGCTGTGTTTTCATGCATTTTAGATTTATTATTTTGGACATACAGGGTTTAGTCATAAAAGTTGTGTCATTTTTAGTCGTGTACAATTTAATTCTTAGGGCATTCAATCGATCACAACTGGACTGTTTGGTTTGTCTTGGAAGACGTTTCGCCGCTCATCCGAGTAGGTTTCATCAGGGACTTAGATAGTCTATGAGCACGAACTGATGAAGTCTACTCAGATGAGCAGCGAAACGTCTTCTAAGACAAACCAAACAGTCCAGTTGCGATCGATTGAACGCCCTGAGATGACAATGACCTGGATGAATGAGAACATTAATAGACACGTACAATTGAATTATTGCTACTTCTGGTAGTAATGTTATACTCTCCGTAAGAATGGTTAGTGCAATGCATCCTATTAATGGCACTGTGACCACTGGAGTCAAATGTAATATATTGGATACAAGATAGTGTTGATGACAAAGGCATGGAGGTTTAATTATTTGATGATATTCGCCCAGGGGGGGATAACATGTGTGCTCCATAAAATTCAATTATATTTAAAATATAATCTTTAATGTTGACATGGTTTTAATGACCTGAGATTTTGTTTTGTGTAATAACCTCTTTGAGTTGCTACTAGTTATTTTGTTTGCCAGAGCTGAGACAACCAGGATCATCAGTCAAATTGTTACAACATATTATAGATAAATATTTTGTGCACTACACAAACATTGATCTAATGTTTAAAAAATATATTTAACACACATACCTTTCCTGTCGTAATTGATGTAAATTGACTCCCGCAAACATGACCCACATGTTCTGGTCCTGTCCCTGTCTGAAAGCCTACTGGACTAATATTTTTAAACATCTTGCAGATGCACTAAATTTGAAGTTGACGCCTTTGCAGAATTGGCTATTTTTGGAATATTACCAAACTCCCCAAAAATTAAGCAGACTTTAAGGATAGTATTGCCTTTACATCCTTACTAGCTCGTAGAAGGATTTTGTTGGAGTGGAAATCACAGTTTGCCGCAGGCCTCCCTGTGGTTTAAGGACCTCAAGTTTTACTTAGATCTTGGATACAATTAAATATAATCTGAGGGGTACACCAAAACAACTTGACTTCTCCAGGGGCTGTATGATTAGGGTTAATCCATACTGAATTAAAGACATTATAGGACAAATGTGACACTCACTGTTGACAATTAACCTTTTTACTACACAGCAATTTTCTTTGTTTTGTTTTGAGTCAGTGACAGTGACACTTCTCTGTATGTTTCTTTCTTTTTTTTCCTTTTAGTTACCGGTAGTTTGTTTAATTTTCAATCTGCTTGTGGTGAAGAGGAAGGCAGTACCTTGCCACCCACTGTGATTGATCTGTGACAAGAAAATCTAGGTACCGGGAAGGGGTGGAAAGGGTATTTTTAGGGGGGGAGAGTTTTCTATTTATTTATTTACTTTTTTACTTTTTTTGGGGGGGGGGGGGTTCGAGGGGAAAAAGAGTGTCTGTTTCTCATTACCTGTATTCTTTTTTCCCAATCAAATGAATATATGAACATTAAAAAAACACATACCTTTCTCTTCTGCAGGTACAAGTATGGGACACGGCAGGCCAGGAGCGATTTCGAAAATCTATGGTGGAACACTACTACCGGAATGTCCATGCAGTAGTATTTGTTTATGATGTCACCAAAATGGCTTCTTTCCGCAACCTGCAAACATGGATAGAGGTGAGTGCATCAACTAACTAAGACAATGTGCGCATGTTCTTTTTGGCACATCAAGTACTATCATCGTCATCATCGTTTTAATTTCTAGTGTCTTCACCATCTCTCGGACGAGGTTGTGTAGTGACATTTAAATGTTAGCTCCACTCAGTGTGGACACGCCACTGATTTAAGATGTTATGACAGTTGTATTTATTCAGGACAGTGCACATTAAGAAACAAGTCAGTTTATAGCATAGTTACTGATTTAAATCTGTAGTCTCTCAAACAGTACGAGAAACTCTAAAGTTTGTGGACGACCGCTCTACCATTTGAGTCACGCCGCCCCAATTTTGGAACTGCTTGGTATGAGGTATAGTGGGGAAAAAAGGTTTATACCTCGGGCTCCAGTCAGACAGCTCAGCGCACACTACCTAGAAATTAGTACTTATAATAAATTAGCATTGATAATTCAATAATTTTTAATCAAATACACCAAACTTCATGAACGTTAATTGGTGTATTTGTACAGCTGGTACAAGATCAATTCCCACTCAATTCCAATCAACTTGCAATTGATGTGGTGATCAGTTAGGAAAATGGATAGATCAATGGATGCAAATTAATGACGGAGGAGCAGGGGGCATCTAAACATACATCACTTATAACATTGTATCATGGGACTTAAAATGAGCGTGAGAGATTATTTTTTTATAGGGTATATACAAGGATTAATCCTATTTATTTTGAATACTTGACGTAAAAGGGCTGACGTAGCTCTTGCTGCCAAAATCCATTCTATTCTTAGCTTAAAAAATTGATAAATGAAGAATAGTTAGAGAAATATATATATATATATATATGTATATATATATATATATATATATATATATATATATATATATATATATATATATATATATATATATATATACATATATATATATATATATATATATATATATATATATATATATATATATATATATATATATATATATATATATATATATATATATATATATATATACTACCGTTCAAAAGTTTGGGGTCACCCAAACAATTTTGTGGAATAGCCTTCATTTCTAAGAACAAGAATAGACTGTCGAGTTTCAGATGAAAGTTCTCTTTTTCTGGCCATTTTGAGCGTTTAATTGACCCCACAAATGTGATGCTCCAGAAACTCAATCTGCTCAAAGGAAGGTCAGTTTTGTAGCTTCTGTAACGAGCTAAACTGTTTTCAGATGTGTGAACATGATTGCACAAGGGTTTTCTAATCATCAATTAGCCTTCTGAGCCAATGAGCAAACACATTGTACCATTAGAACCCTGGAGTGATAGTTGCTGGAAATGGGCCTCTATACACCTATGTAGATATTGCACCAAAAACCAGACATTTGCAGCTAGAATAGTCATTTACCACATTAGCAATGTATAGAGTGTATTTCTTTAAAGTTAAGACTAGTTTAAAGTTATCTTCATTGAAAAGTACAGTGCTTTTCCTTCAAAATTAAGGACATTTCAATGTGACCCCAAACTTTTGAACGGTAGTGTATATATACAAATTATACATATATATATAGCAAGGGAGGTTAGGGGAAGTGATTGGTTATAACATCTGACTCACAGCAATCCCAGGCTTGTCCCTGACAGTTTGGTCATGTTTTAGTTTTTCCTCTCAGTCTGTCTTTATTTCCTGTCAGTGCTCTTATTTTGTCTTTATTTCCTGCTTGTATCCCTGAGTGCTCTTTCCCCTCAGCTGTGGCTAATTGGCACCTGGCCACACCTGGTGTCAATCAGCCAGCTACTATTTAGTCCTGCTTTGCCCTCCAGTCAGGGCAGGAGTATTGATTGTCGTTCAAGCTGATGATTGTCAATGTCATTAATACTTATTGTTGTAGCTGTGTCTACTTCTGTTCACTCTGCTCATGTCATAGTTCCTTCGTGTCACAGTAAGTGTTTTTGTTTCTTGTCCACAGTTAGCCTTTGTGCTAGTTTTTGTTCATAGCCAAGTTTGTTCTCCGCCTAGTGCGCGCCTTTTGTTTGTACCCTTTTGTTTGTTCTTGTTTTAGTGTTAAATTAAATCATGTTTTCCTGCACCAAGACTGCCGTCTCTGCATCTTGGGGTTCGTCACCTACACCCTGTGACAGAATACTCCAGCCTCCTAACACGAATCCCGCAGAGACTTCGATGGCGGAGAGGCTTGACAGGATTCTTGGGATAATGGCTAAATTAAAGAAAAGTTTGGCCGCTTTTCAAGCCCTCTCCCACCCACCCCTGTCGTCTGTGGGCCTATCTGGGGATGTCTGGGATCCGTCCCTTGAGGGGGGGGCTATAAGTAGCTGTGCAGCTGAGGAGGCACAGCTACTCCTCACACAAGTGGGTCTGCAACAGACGCCACCATGCAGTCCGGTGAGCCGGCAGACGCCACCATGCAGTCCGGTGAGCCGGCAGACGCCACCATGCAGTCCGGTGAGCCGGCAGACGCCACCATGCAGTACGGTGAGCCGGCAGACGCCACCATGCAGTACGGTGAGCCGGCAGACGCCACCATGCAGTACGGTGGGCCGGCAGACGCCACCATCATCTCCGGTGGGTCTGCAACCTACGGCGCCATCATCTCCGGTGGGTCTGCAACCTACGGCGCCTTCATCTCCGGTGGGCCGGCAGACGCCACCATCATCTCCGGTGGGTCTGCAACAGACGGCGCCACCATCCTCTCCGGTGGACCAGCAGGGGTCGCCACCACCCTCTCCGGTGGGCCAGCAGGGGTCGCCACCACCCTCTCCGGTGGTCCAGCAGGGGTCGCCACCACCCTCTCCGGTGGTCCAGCAGGGGTCGCCACCACCCTCTCCGGTGGTCCAGCAGGGGTCGCCACCACCCCCTCCGGTGGGCCAGCAGAGGGCTCCACCATACTCTTGTCGGCCACGGATGTGGTCGTTTCACGGGCGACCGCCTCGCCAATTGCGGCGGTGTTCAACTCGCCGTCGCCACCTGACTCTTCCCCGCTGGTTACGGGGACACCTGGCCTGGCGGCCCACTGCCTTGTCCTCCCTCCACCCTCCCGTGACTTTGGACTGTTTTTTGGGGGGGTTGCTAGAACGTCTGGTATCCGTTATCGGAAGGGGGGCTACTGTCAGGCTTGTCCCTGACAGTTTGGTCATGTTTTAGTTTTTCCTCTGAGTCTGTCTTTATTTCCTGCTTGTATCCCAGAGTGCTCTTTCCCCTCAGCCACCTGGCCACACCTGGTGTCAATCAGCCAGCTACTATTTAGTCCTGCTTTGCCCTCCAGTCATGTCTGGAGTATTGATTGTCGTTCGAGCTGATGATTGTCAATGTCATTAATACTTATCGTTGTAGCTGTGTCTACTTCTGTTCACTCTGCTCATGTCAAAGTTCCTTCGTGTCACAGTAAGTGTTTTTGTTTCTTGTCCACAGTTAGCCTTTGTGCTAGTTTTTGTTCATAGCCAAGTTTGTTCTCCGCCTTGTGCGCGCCTATTGTTTGTACCCTTTTGTTTGTTCTTGTTTTAGTGTTAAATTAAATCATGTTTTCCTGCACCAAGCCTGCCGTCTCTGCATCTTGGGGTTCGTCACCTACACCCTGTGACAAGCAAAGGGTTTTGGATTAAAATCTCGAACCTAGAGGTTTCTGTTTGGAGTTTGTGTGTTTTGAAGTCAGTCATGTCTTGACTTGAAAGTGAATCCCCTTCTTTTCCTCTGGTGTAGAAATAAACTATTTTGTCTGTTACAGTTCTGTAAAGCTTAATCCATCCTTTTTTTTTTTGTTGATCGAATCAGTCACTTAAAGACACCTGGGATTTCTAATTTGTCAAACAATTGCATAAAATATCTCCTGTAATAAATATATTGAACATGTTTTTGTTTTACTGAATCAAAT
Organism: Entelurus aequoreus; assembly: GCF_033978785.1. Lineage (NCBI taxonomy): Eukaryota > Metazoa > Chordata > Actinopteri > Syngnathiformes > Syngnathidae > Entelurus > Entelurus aequoreus. The sequence goes on along the minus strand of NC_084734.1, from coordinate 60,685,754 downwards.
GTGCTCTCTTTTATTACAGGAGTGTAATGGTCATAGAGTATCTGCATCAGTACCTAGAGTCCTAGTGGGGAACAAGTGTGACCTAGTGGAACAAATACAGGTCAGTAGACTAAAGCGGCACACAAGGTGTAATGCATCATAGTTGGTCATAATAATCAAACTAATTCACAGGTGCCCTCCAACACGGCATTGAAGTTTGCAGATTCCCACAACATGCTACTGTTTGAGACATCTGCAAAGGACCCAAGGGAGAGTCAGAATGTGGACTCAATCTTCATGTCACTGGCCTGCCGCCTTAAGGCCCAAAAGTCTCTACTCTACAGAGATGTAGAGAGAGAGGACGGGAGAGTGCGGCTCACGCAAGAGACTGAGACAAAAAGTAACTGTCTTTGTTGAAGGAAAAAGGGAATTGGTAGGAGGAATGGAAGAGAATACTGTACAGAATAATAACTGGGCATGTCTAGGAAGGGGAGGAGAAGGATAATGGGGGAAACAGTGCAAGGGATGATTACAACTGAAACTGGAAGTGAGGAAACTGGTTATGGATGTAGTCATTATCATGAGGAAATTGGATAAAAGACGAGGTTTGAATGAAAGCTACCGTAGATGTAAGTAACAGAAGTCTGATTTTGCTTACCTATGTATGTACAGTATAGGCCTTGGTATAATTTATGCACACAGGATAATACACTGGCAACATATTGGTAATTTATAACAATGGTCTTAAACCCCAAGTGTTTTAACCACAAAGGGTAATTTATTTTGACCAGTATTTCCACTGTTCTACTGTCCACTGTTATATACTCCTGCCTTAAAAATGCACATCTTATCATTTTTAGTGACCGAATCTAGGGAGAGTAGCATAGAAATTTCAGTATACTGACTTGCCTAAAATCACTGTGAACTCACTACATAGGAAACAAGTACATACCTAGGACACAGTACAGTACATATCTATACCACCCTGTGAACAACGACAACCAGAAAGAAACCATCTCTATATTGTCAGACAAGGAGTCAGTTATTAATTATGTTGGTAATTTTGATGCATTGTAGACAGGGTCGATGCAGTCTTATGTTTTGTAACAAATTGTGATGTAAACATATCCTTCCAGCTCTATCCCCCTGACATAGTGGCTTCTCCAGTTTTGCCTTGTATACTATAACAAAGCCCCTCAATGTCAGCCATATGAAATCCATATTCTGTACTAACGTTTGTTTATGAACTGTTTTACTTGTGGAACTGTGGCCGCTGTAGACAAGGTTATGGGAATTTTGTCATGCATAATACAAAATACAAGTCATACACTTTACACTGAAATCACTCCCACAGGAAGTTGTGGGTAAAGGGAACACAAGTCACTGTTGCTGGCTGACAAGCTAATCCGTAAATCTGACTGTGCCTAGCATACCCTAATGAGGCCCATTAACTGTCCATACTGAAGCCTACTTTTGAGCAGTGCTATGGAATGCATAGAGAGAAAGCAGCTGAGAGAGCATTTGTGTCAGCCCTCCCAGCTGACAGCCTGATGGCCTCAATCATTTCTTACATTTGTATACACGAGAGAGGCATTTGTAGAGAACTTATTGCTGCCTCTATTCTTTTAAACTCACATCTGCAAAATCACTGGCTATGTGGTTTATGAATACAAAACTGAAGCAAAATGGCTGTGAAAATAAGTTTTTTGTGGTAATGCTTTATTTATTATTGTTTTATAATGCTTATAGAGTACAGATTCAGGAATTCATTGTAAAAGTAAATCTGACTTAGTGAGGAGTTAAGTCCAAGGAATCCAGAGCATAACTTAAGAACTTTTTCAGAATTGTTATTATTTTTCAAATTAATAATGTATGAATGGATGATAGAAGTGTGTCATGTAATTAAACATATTCATTACGTACGACCTGGTTTCTTTATTTGCTGCTGAAGTGAAAGACAGATAAATGCTCTTTGTAATCGTTTACTGCAATTAAATTAACCTAAGCTGGATAAAGAATTACACTTTACCTGGTTTAAAAAGGATAATTTGTCCAAATGAATAAATCCACTGTGAGGAAATTGTTGTTTTTCCTTGCAACACTGTAAAACTGACACACACACACAGTTATTCAGACAGTGGGTAGACGATAACATCTTCTATGTCTTCCTTAGAAGCAGCCTATTGTTGTTGGTCTATATCAATACTAAGAACCTGACCACACAGGCAAGACAGTATAAAACAGTGTGGAGAGTGAAGAAGAGTGTGAGCCACCATTCAAAAGATAAATCCACAACTAGAAGCATCGTTAAAAAAAATGCAGGGCCAGGCACATGACAGAAATGATCAACTGCAGCCATGCACAGAGGAGCCAAAACCAAGGGCGAAACACACAGCAACTGTTCCTCTGCATTAAAGGTGAACTGCATTTTTTTTGGAATTTTGCCTATCATTCACAATCATTATGAAAGACATGACGACGGATGTTTTGTTTTTGGTTTTTTTAATGCATTCTAAATAGTAAATACATGTGATCAAAAGTTCGCTGACAATGGAGCCACCCTAATCTGCCAATAAAGCCCTTAAAAAACATCCAAACACCTCCTCTAAGGTTGTATATACATGATGTAAGTATATATATATATATGTAATATAGTAACAGGCACATTTATAATAACGGTTCTTATTTACGTATTTTGTACATTTTAAACATACAGGGCGCATTAATTTCAAAAACGCATCACAACATTCGCTTTTTTTTTAACTACATCACTGATTACTTTATGAGAGCCAAGAAACATCCATATGAGTTGGGAAATTGTGTTAGATGTAAATATAAACGGAATACAATGATTTGCAAATCCTTGTCAACCCATATTCAGTTGAATATGCTACAAAGACAACATATTTGATGTTCAAACTGATAAACTTTTTTTTTTTGCAAATAATCATTAACTTTAGAATTTGATGCCAGCAACACGTGACAAAGAAGTTGGGAAAGGTGGCAATAAATACTGATAAAGTTGAGGAATGCTCATCAAACACTTATTTGGAACATCCCACAGGTGAACAGGCAAATTGGGAACAGGGGGGTGCCATGATTGGGTATAAAAGTAGATTCCATGAAATGCTCATTCACAAACAAGGATGGGGCGAGGGTCACCACTTTGTCAGCAAATGCGTGAGCAAATTGTTGAACAGTTTAGGAAAAAACTTTCTCAACCAGCTATTGCAAGGAATTTAGGGATTTCACCATCTACGGTCAGTAATATCATCAAAGGGTTCAGAGAATCTGGAGAAATCACTGCACGTAAGCAACTAAGCCCGTGACCTTCGATCCCTCAGGCTGTACTGCATCAACAAGCAACATCAGTGTGTAAAGGATATCACCACATGGGCTCAGGAACACTTCAGAAACCCACTGTCAGTAACTACAGTTGGTCGCTACATCTGTAAGTGCAAGTTAAAACTCTCCTATGCAAGGCAAAAACCGTTTATCAACAACACCCAGAAACGCCGTCGACTTTGCTGGGCCTGAGCTCATCTAAGATGGACTGATACAAAGTGGAAAAGTGTTGTGTGGTCTGACGAGTCCACATTTCAAATTGTTTTTGGAAACTGTGGACGTCGTGTCCTCCGGACCAAAGAGGAAAAGAACCATCCGGATTGTTATAGGCGCAAAGTTGAAAAGCCAGCATCTGTGATGGTATGGGGGTGTATTAGTGCCCAAGACATGGGTAACTTACACATCTGTGAAGGCGCCATTAATGCTGAAATGTACATACAGGTTTTGGAGCAACATAAGTTGCCATCCAAGCAACGTTACCATGGACGCCCCTGCTTATTTCAGCAAGACAATGCCAAGCCACGTGTTACGTCAACGTGGCTTCATAGTAAAAGAGTGCGGGTACTACACTGGCCTGCCTGTAGTCCAGACCTGTCTCCCATTGAAAATGTTTGGCACATTATGAAGCGTAAAATACCACAACAGAGACCCCCGGACTGTTGAACAACTTAAGCTGTACATCAAGCAAGAATGGGAAAGAATTCCTCCTGAGAAGCTTAAAAAATGTGTCTCCTCAGTTCCCAAAACGTTTACTGAGTGTTGTTAAAAGAAAAGGCCATGTAACACAGTGGTGAACATGCCCTTTCCCAACTACTTTGGCACGTGTTGCAGCCATGAAATTCTAAGTTAATTATTATTTGCAAAAAAAAAAAAAAAAGTTTATGAGTTTGAACATCAAATATCTTGTCTTTGTAGTGCATTCAATTGAATATGGGTTGAAAAAGATTTGCAAATCATTGTATTCCGTTTATATTTACATCTAACACAATTTCCCAACTCATACGGAAACGGGGTTTGTAATAAAACATCAATTACTGTACGAGGTCTGCTGACTGAGGGGATGTTCATATATTCCCGTTCAGATGAAGAATCACTCATAATCGTAGTGAAGAAAAGGAGGGAACGAAGCGCCTTTTCGTGCCGTTCTCGCCATTTCCGGGTCTAAATTGGCTGTCAAAGTGTCGAAATACAACCTCGTCCTTTTACTATTCAGGTGAGAGGCATGTTTTATGATTCTACAGATTCTACAATAAAGTTTGACGAGCAAGGAAATGAGGAAGCAGCTCATCAGTTGATCATGTCAACATTGGTACACGAGCTTGTGATCATGGCGATCATTAGTGTGTTCAAGCGCTTATGATAACAATATAACTTGTTGGATATGGTTAATATTCAAGTCAAAAGTAAGTATTGTTGGCGCTTTTGGATGTTTTTATTAGGTTTTATAGGCTGTAAGTAGACATTCATTTATTTATTTACGAGTTAAAATGCATTAAAAAATAGATCCACAATGATTGTGAACAATAGGCAAAACATTTTTTTAAAAGTGCATTTCCCCTTTAAAAACAAAAACTGCTTCACGAAATACCATTTCATGTAGACATGATGTAAAGTCTGAAATAAAAATATTTTTTACAAATTTCTACATTGGGAGTTTGTTTTAGCTTGAAAGAGGCATGAAAGCGCAAAAAATAGTTGAATTGAAATCCATCCATACATTTTCTACCGCTTATCCCTTTCGGGGTCGCAGGGGGTGCTGGATGTCCTTTTTTTCTTGCTTGTCAAGAGAATATGTGCTATACTCTTGCATAATTGTCCCAGATTGGGGATTTTGATGAAACCACTGAAAACACTGTACTTACATTTGCAGAGCTTCAATATATATATATATATATACGTATATTGCAGACAAACTTGTGTGGATACAGTCATTGCTTCTGATTGATCCAGGCCTCTAGTGGGAAAGGAGTACTTGTTTTTGGACTTTAAAGACGAGTCCATGTGTTCGAATACATATATTTCACAAAGAAATACTGTTAAAAACAGGTATCTTGTGCTAAACACAATATACTGCATATATTTCCACAACTTGTCATTTCCTTGCCAAATAAGATAATCTGGTTCCAACTTCTAAATATAGGAAAATGAAGTTCACATTACAAAACGACATTCATGGTGTTTCAGAGGTGTTCATGAATGCTGTGTTAAAATATGCTGGTAGAATTAGTGTTTTTAGTTAGTGTTGCACTTGTGTATTCTAGTTCCTTCTTTATGCTAGGTTCACACCAACGGCGCTTTGACGGCGCTTTAAAGCGGCATGCAAAGCGGCATGCAAAGCGGCATGCAAAGCGGCATGCAAAGCGGCATGCAAAGCGGCATGCAAAGCGGCGTTATAGCGTAACAAAGCCTGATTAAAGCGTGAGGGTCCTAATGGATCGTGGGAAAGCTTGTAGTGAAGCGGGACATTTGGCAAGTTCGCCAAAAATTTTTAAACGGTTTAAAAAAATTCTGCGCTCTGTCAAGAATGGAATAAAGCGCCGAGAGCGTATGAAAGCGTGAAAAAGCCTGACAAAGCTCAGCAAAACTTGACTAAAAGCGTAGGAAAGCTTAACAGATCTTGGTTCAAAGCGCGGACCCCTACAAATAGGAAGTGACTGTGACTTGTGATTTAGGGCTATATAAATAAACATTGATTGATTGATTGATTGATTGATTGACTAGTGACATTGAAACTTTTATGTAAAACCAACACAGGATTACAAATCCATTCTCTTTTGCATCATTGCCTTTTTTATACGATGATCATTGTTTCTGTACTTCTGTTAGAGTTTGCTGTTTGATGTTGCAGTTTGACATTACTGTCTATAATTTTTCTGTATGAAAATGTTAATAATAAAGAGAATATGTTACGTTTTATAAAAGAAATGCCTTTTATTATTTTCAATTAGCATAAAAAATGAAAGATAGATATTTATTAAGATGACAAAAATAAAAGAAATGAAGATATAAAACATAATATAACAAAAAAAAAGAGAAATTGAAAAAATAAATGAATATAAAAAATGTGTGGATAATTGCCTTTTATTATTTTCAACTAGCATAAGAAATGAAAGATAGATATGTATTAAGATGACAAAAATAAAAGAAATGAAGATATAAAACATAATATAACGAAAAAAAGAGAAATTGAAAAAATAAATGAATATAAAAAATGTGTGGATAATTGCCTTTTATTATTTTCAACTAGCATAAGAAATGAAAGATAGATATTTATTAAGATGACAAAAATAAAAGAAATGAAGATATAAAACATAATATAACGAAAAAAAGAGAAATTGAAAAAATAAATGAATATAAAAAATGAGTGGATAATTGCCTTTTATTATTTTCAACTAGCATAAGAAATGAAAGATAGATATTTATTAAGATGACAAAAATAAAAGATATGAAGATATAAAACATAATATAACGAAAAAAAAGAGAAATTGAAAAAATATATGAATATAAAAAATGTGTGGAAAACAGTATACTGAGTTTTTTTCATTTTTTCTTATTTTTGTTGTAACAATGCACAACAGAGCTTGATAATCGTGTCAGAGCCTGATTTAAAGCGTCATGATCACATCAAAGCATAATAAAGTTCAATAAAGCGTAATAAAACGTATCAAAGCGTGATTTAAAGCGTATCAAAGCGGGATCAAATCGTGAGGAACGGTAACAAAGCGGCAACTAATTCGTATCAGAGCGTATCAGAGAGTATCAGAGCGTATCAGAGCGTATCAAAGCATAACATTACTTCGGGGATCGGGATATTCGTGGAAAAATTGACAAAAATGACGGCGCTTTGCTCGCCGCTTTAAAGCCGTTGGTGTGAACCAGGCATTAAAAGGAGAAGAAAACAGGTTAAAATTATAATTTAGTCTTTTCAAACTATCATACCATTCGCTAAAGGAATTGACAGTAATTCCTGTTGTATGTAATGGTCACCCTTGGTCAGCTAGCTTCATAATAAAGCGGTTTCGTAGCTTGGAGCAACCACTGGAAATATTGAGGCGATTCATCTAGACATGCCAATGTTTCTCCTTCTTCTACATGTACAGACACTTGTGTAAATCACACATGAATACCTTAAGAGAAAGCAATTACAGCTATTTCGGATACATCACTTCTCAGACAGCAAGAGAACTTTCCAATGTCAGCTGTGATTCTACTGAGCAAAAAACTTCGTCCGTTTGTCGAAGGAGAGACAACGAGAATGCGATTTAAAAAAAGGTAGCGTGTGCTTTGTATTACCTGGCCGTCGAGGGAAGACGAGCGAAAACTATGGAAAACCAGAGCATGTAAAGTCACCAAAAACGAATGGACAATGAAGGTGAAAGCAAAAGAGTGAGTGTCCTGACCAGATATGTAGATCCCTAGTTTGATTGATGTAAACTGTTCTTTATCACATTGTTTACATGTCTAATAAAGATTTAATTAATTTATGATGGCTCAGGTGTGATTCACTACAATAGGGCCCCACCGCGCACTGGATTCCAGTTAATAGAAATACCACAACACTGGATATTGTTCAGATAAGTTAAATTTAAGAACTTGCACACAAAGCAACACTGGAGGTGACTATGACGTGTGCATTTTCCGTGCATGCGTACTTCGCATTGCGCCGGCGGACGGAGGGGGGCGGGGGTCTTAAACGGTGGCATTGTTGTGTGTTGTCAAGGATAAGGTTAGGTGTGATTTATAACCTTATCCGGCTTAGTGTAAACGGGGCCTTCGTGACAATTCGATTGGCCCCTATTCTAAATTTCGTTGGACCTGTACCTCTAAATTTCGTTGGACCTGTACCTGTACATGCACAATGACAATAAAGATCATTCATTCATTATTATACAGTGTTTGAATGGTCTTCCTGGTGAATTGCAGAGAAAAATGTACTTTCCTCTGAATACTCAAACATATGTAATTCTTTTAAATGAGATGTTCCCTATGTACAAAAGTATTTTACATGTCTGTTTTGGCTATTTACACAATATGGACCTGACTGAATATTTACTGAATTAACCTTTTTCACACAGGAGTTGCATGTCTGTTTTTTATGAATACCCCCACCATCATATTCTATAGCCTTTTTCTTTCCCACTTATTGTGTCAGTAAATACTTAAGTTGCCTTCTACATTTCCTACCGTTAGTTTCCTTGTTTTCCCTTCCAAACATGTGGTTTGTGCCTTTTTTTTTTCTTTGGCAGATTGTGTGTCCATTAATGGATTGTGCAGATGAGCAATACTGACGACTGGGAGTAATAGACCATCAGAGACATGAAGGGAAATATGTCATCAGTAAACTATTACTCGAAAAAAAATTGATCCAGTTACAGTGAAAGGGGCCCCATCGTACATTTCCAACTTTTTAGACCAAACCTTTACAGTATCTTTAAAATGCTGTACTTTTCTTCTACAGGATGTGGAAGTGCTATATTCATGAGGATGGTGTGTTTTTAAGTTTCCCTAGTTTTATTTGTATGCCCGTCATGAATCTTCTAAACGGTCAAATACGAGAACTTCACAAGATCTTTTGATTTTTGAAGTCTCAACTTTAGAAAGACCATTCATGACAACTTGGTCGGTATGAACTGTGTTTCTAAACAAGAGTAAGGTAACAAAAGGAAGATTTTTGGTTTTCAGGGAAGGGAGCTAAAAACTATGGATGCAAGATGATAGATTCTGATTTTATATGTTACAGTCCGAGTAATAATCATGGTTTCACGATTATTATGCATTAATTAATTTCACCAAAAAAATTCAAATAATTAAAAACTAATAAAATCACATAAACATTCATTGCGAATTTTGATGTGTTATTTATTATTGTTGGAAATAACAATAATCAAAGAATAACTTAACACTACAAAACAACACACAATAATCATCATCATCAGTGGTCACTCGAAGCGAGTATGACGATCCTCCTGGTAGGGGGGTATCCCTTTATGGAAGATGCCTGTGCGTGACTTTGTTTAATGTGGGGAGACTGGTGCACAGACAGTCACCACACGATCCTTGACAGATCCGGGTCAGGGTCCAGTGGCATGGAGTCCAGGACGACTCGGGACCCTTTTCTGCTGCAGCCTTCATCCGCCATTCCAGCCGTTGTCATGCTCCATAGGGTTAGCAATCATCCTCTGCCTGTTCCACCGTTGAGGTCTTGGGTTGTTATTTCCCTATAACTGGGCCCACATGCATGTGGGGGTGCCTTCTTCCGCCATCGCAGCCTTTGTGGTAGTTCTTACATCTACCGTCTTCCGCCTGCTCCGCCGTTGAGGTCTTCACCGTATCCCTGGCTAGGGGGCAGTCAGGTACTAGGCCTTTTCCAAGGGCCACCTGGGGTAACAGTAGTTAAGGGGTTAACCTCCTAGTGCCCCAAGACCCCATAGAGGAGCCTCCACTGCCGGATGCACTTTAACATCATGCCCAGGACAACAATAATATACAAGTATTAATAATACACACATAAATTAATCAATACTTGTACTATTATAATAAGATTAATAAAGTCAAGTGTTGTCATCAACTTTCATCCATGCCTATTTATTCATTATTAATAATCTATCTAGTTGTGTTAATAGTAAGTGGAATGCACATCATTAGATCCCATGGTATTGTGCTGTTACTCTACCAGTTTCTGATGTTATGTTAGTGTTTTACACTTGCTATATTAACATACAATGCCTGTAGTTTATTAAACACAGACAAGAAGAAGCAATCTAACATAAAAGGCCACTGACTGGAATAACTGTTGTTGTTTGTTTACACTGAACTGACTCAACGATAAGCTTCTTATTATAAGTGACAACTTGTAACTTTAAATTCAACTCTTTACCAACACAATACTTCATGAAGTAACTTGCCACTAACATAATTTAACTCAGTTATGATGTTTTAACTTTACTTTGGTGTGAAAATCTGCACCATAATGGACATATTCCACCATTTAGTCGCAACTTTCTTATGGTAGTTGTGCAAATGGGTGAGCCATCATCTTCAATGACTGCCTGCTCATTTTTGAAGGACCCGAAATGTTGCCAAGCTGCCGATTTCAGCTTTTTTGGGGGTGGAAACAGTTCACTGCTTTGTCATACTGCCATTTTTATCCTGATTTGGCATACTAGTGTGTCCCTCAATAGGAGTATAATCGTCTGCACCACTGGTGTAACTTTGTTTTCGTTCTGTGTAGGTTGTGCCGAAAATAACGTACCAGCATAATGTCCCAGTGAGGAGGACTGAAACACATGGTGGAGCCTTTGCGATTAAATAACCGAGACATTTGTAATCATGGTTATTAGCAAAACTGGTTTATTGTTACAGCCCCACTTACCATGAATTGATTAACGTGGACCCCGACTTAAACGAGTTGAAAAACTTATTCGGGTGTTACCATTTAGTGTTCAATTGTACGGAATATGTACTCCATCCATCCATCCATCTTCTTCCGCTTATCCGACGTCGGGTCGCGGGGGCAGCAGCTTAAGCAGGGAAGCCCAGACTTCCCTCTCCCCAGCCACTTCGTCCAGCTCCTCCCGGGGGATCCCGAGGCGTTCCCAGGCCAGCCGGGAGACATAGTCTTTCCAACGTGTCCTGGGTCTTCCCCGTGGCCTCCTATCGGTCGGACGTGCCCTAAACACCTCCCTAGGGAGGCGTTCGGGTGGCATCCTAACCAGATGCCCGAACCACCTCATCTGGCTCCTCTCGATGTGGAGGAGCAGCGGCTTTACTTTGAGCTTTGATGGCAGAGCTTCTGACCCTATCTCTAAGGGAGAGCCCCGCCACCCGGCGGAGGAAACTCATTTCGGCCGCTTGTACCCGTGATCTTGTCCTTTCGGTCATAACCCAAAGCTCATGACCATAGGTGAGGATGGGAACGTAGATCGACCGGTAAATTGAGAGCTTTGCCTTCCGGCTCAGCTCCTTCTTCACCACAACGGATCGATACAGCGTCCGCATTACTGAAGACGTCGCACCGATCCGCCTGTCGATCTCACGATCCACTCTTCCCTCACTTGTGAACAAGACTCCGAGGTACTTGAACTCCTCCACTTGGGTCAGGGTCTCCTCCGCAACCCGGAGATGGCACTCCACCCTTTTCCGGGCGAGAACCATGGATTCGGACTTGGAGGTGCTGATTCTCATCCCAGTCGCTTCACACTCAGCTGCGAACCGATCCAGCGAGAGCTGAAGATCCTGGCCAGATGAAGCCATCAGGACCACATCATCTGCAAAAAGCAGAGACCTAATCCTGCAGCCACCAAACCAGATCCCCTCAACGCCTTGACTGCGCCTAGAAATTCTGTCCATAAAAGTTATGAACAGAATCGGTGACAAAGGGCAGCCTTGGTGGAGTCCAACCCTCACTGGAAACGTGTCCGACTTACTGCCGGCAATGCGGACCAAACTCTGGCACTGATCATACAGGGAGCGGACCGCCACAATCAGACAGTCCGATACCCCATACTCTCTGAGCACTCCCCACAGGACTTCCCGAGGGACACGGTCGAATGCCTTCTCCAAGTCCACAAAACACATGTAGACTGGTTGGGCAAACTCCCATGCACCCTCAAGGACCCTGCCGAGAGTATAGAGCTGGTCCACAGTTCCACGACCAGGACGAAAACCACACTGTTCCTCCTGAATCCGAGGTTTGACTATCCGGCGTAGCCTCCTCTCCAGCACACCTGAATAGACCTTACCGGGAAGGCTGAGGAGTGTGATCCCACGATAGTTAGAACACACCCTCCGGTTCCCCTTCTTAAAGAGAGGAACCACCACCCCGGTCTGCCAATACAGAGGTACCGCCCCCGATGTCCACACGATGCTGCAGAGTCTTGTCAACCAAGACAGCCCCACAGCATCCAGAGCCTTAAGGAACTCCGGGCGGATCTCATCCACGCCCGGGGCCTTGCCACCGAGGTGCTTTTTAACTACCTCAGCAACCTCAGCCCCAGAAATAGGAGAGCCCACCACAGATTCCCCAGGCACTGCTTCCTCATAGGAAGACGTGTTGGTGGGATTGAGGAGGTCTTCGAAGTATTCCCTCCACCGATCCACAACATCCGCAGTCGAGGTCAGCAGAACACCATCCTCACCGTACACGGTGTTGATAGTGCACTGCTTCCCCTTCCTGAGGCGACGGATGGTGGTCCAGAATCGCTTCGAAGCCATCCGGAAGACGTTTTCCATGGCTTCCCCGAACTCCTCCCATGTCCGAGTTTTTGCCTCCGCGACCGCCGAAGCCGCACACCGCTTGGCCTGTCGGTACCTGTCCGCTGCCTCAGGAGTCCTATGAGCCAAAAGAACCCGATAGGACTCCTTCTTCAGCTTGACGGCATCCCTCACCGCCGGTGTCCACCAACGGGTTCTAGGATTACCGCCACGACAGGCACCAACTACCTTGCGGCCACAGCTCCAATCAGCCGCCTCGACAATAGAGGTGCGGAACATTGTCCATTCGGACTCAATGTCCAGCACCTCCCTCGTGACATGTTCAAAGTTCTTCCGGAGGTGGGAATTGAAACTCTCTCTGACAGGAGACTCTGCCAGACGTTCCCAGCAAACCCTCACAATGCGTTTGGGCCTGCCAGGTCTGTCCGGCATCCTCCCCCACCACCGCAGCCAACTCACCACCAGGTGGTGATTGGTAGAAAGCTCCGCCCCTCTCTTCACCCGAGTGTCCAAAACATGAGGCCGCAAATCCGACGACACAACTACAAAGTCGATCATGGAACTGCGGCCTAGGGTGTCCTGGTGCCAAGTGCACATATGGACACCCTTATGTTTGAACATGGTGTTCGTTATGGACAATCTGTGACGGGCACAAAAGTCCAATAACAAAACACCACTCGGGTTCAGATCTGGGCAGCCATTCTTCCCAATCACGCCTCTCCAGGTTTCACTGTCGCTGCCAACATGAGCGTTGAAGTCCCCCAGTAGAACGAGGGAATCACCCGGGGGAGCACTCTCAAGTACTCCCTCGAGTGAATCCAAAAAGGGTGGGTACTCTGAGCTGCGGTTTGGCGCGTAAGCGCAAACCACAGTCAGGACCCGTTCCCCCACCCGAAGGCGGAGGGAAGCTACCCTCTCGTCCACCGGGTTGAACTCCAACATGCAGGCTCTGAGCCGGGGGGAAACAAGAATTGTCACCCCAGCCCGTCGCCTCTCACTGCCGGCAACGCCAGAGTAGAAGAGTGTCCAGCCCCTCTGGAGAGAACTGGTTCCAGAGCCCTTGCTGTGCGTCGAAGTGAGTCCGACTATGTCTAGTCGGAACTTCTCCACCTCGCGCACTAGCTCAGGCTCCTTCCCCCCCAGCGAGGTGACGTTCCACGTCCCAAGAGCTAGCTTCTGTAGCCGAGGTTCGGACCGCCAAGTGCCCTGCCTTCGGCTTCCGCCCAGCTCACATCGCACCCGACCTCTATGACCCCTGCTATGGGTGGTGAGCCCATTGGAGGGGGAACCCACGTTGCCTCTTCGGGCTGTGCCCGGCCGGGCCCCATGGGGACAGGCCTGGCCACCAGGCGCTCGCCATCGTGCCCCACCTCCGGGCCTGGCTCCAGAGGGGGGCCCCGGTGACCCGCGTCCGGGCGAGGGAAATCTGGGTCCACAGTTTTTATTTCTCATTGAGGTCTTCGAGCTGCTCTTTGTCTGATCCCTCACCTAGGACCAGTTTGTCTTGGGAGACCCTACCAGGGGGCATAAATCCCCCGGACAACATTGCTCCTAGGATCATTGGGACACGCAAACTCCTCTACCACGGTAAGGTGGCAGCTCAGAGAGGAGGGAATATGTACTGTACTGTGCAATCTACTAATAAAAGTCTCAATCAATCAATCAATCAAGACCTCTATCACAGTTATTGCCTTTCTGCTCTTGCCATTTTATGGACAACTGTTTTGTAAACAAAGCAGTTTGATTCTGGGTTGCAATATCGAATTCTTCTTTACCATTTACTGATTTGTACATAACCGATGGGATGTGTATCTAATCTGTTCTGAACTGTGGGGGGCTGGACCTGACCATTAACTCCTGGTCAATCACAAAGGAATAGGTGTGGCCAAGGAAGAGGCTGCGAAATTCCAACATGTCCGCTGAGAGGTGAAGAATGTAGATTTACCCTGTACTGTATACAACTTGAAACGTATAGGGTATTTTATCAAAATAAATGTATTATAGTGCCCCACTGGGATCCCGTATCATTTAAAAACTCCCTAAAATGGCCAGGAATAGTGCCCCTTTAACCAACTTAATAGTTCTTCGACGCATTTTGTCGGTAGGCGCTAGGATTCAGACGAGCTGCAAGCATTATATCCTGGCCTCTTCCTAGGCCGACCATATAGGCTATGCCACACTATTACGCATGCATGCATGCAAAAAAAAAAATGTTGTTACAAAAGTGTGCATATGCGCAAGACAGTCGTGATTGACAGCCTGCACCCCAGTCATCTTATCCTAACTATTCAGGTGTAACTTTCAAATTTAACAAATGTGTTTGTGACAATCATTTCTCAAATATGTTTTTTTAAAGCCCTTTTGTTAACAAACGTTTCTTATATGATTTTGTTCAACTTTTTCTTGAGCCAGTGACATATTGCATTTGGCGGTACCCCTCAGAGTGCCGCCAAAAATATGTTTCCTAGCTGTAGTCCGTATGTTATACACTTTTCAAGCACTTGTGGCAGTAAAGACAATATTAAACATAAGAAGTCTGGAACTAAAGTCATAGAGAAGTTGCTTAAGCACAAAAAATATGAGTAAAGTGGTGAAGCTGTTCTTTACAGTTGCACTTTAATTTTGTTGACGTTTAGTTACTTCCCAAGGTTTTTTTTTTCCCATCTCGGGCTTTTGGAATTGGGACTGGATGTGGGTTCAGATCAGGGGATGCCGTTGTGGTTTATGAAGCTCTTTGAGGCACATGTCATTAAGGGCTAAATTAATAAATTGTGATGGACTGAGATGGCGACTTGTCCAGAGTGTAACCTGCCTTTCGCTCAAGTGCAGCTGGAATAGGCTCAAATCCCACCGCGACCTCGAAAGGGACAAACGGTAGAAAAATGATGAATGGATGACTGAAAAAACATATTCATTATTCTTGTATTATTTGTATGTAAATACATTATTTTTCAGTTATTTTTGAGTGCATTTTTGTGCAGTATATTTAATTAGTATTTATTTTTTAATCAGCCTGATCACGCCTAAGGTTTATGTGTTAAATAAAGTATAACCTTTGTGATTAACACATGCTTCCATATCGTCTGACAAGGTTGTAAACTGTAATTGGCTTAGATATAATTATTGAATATGATTAAAATCCAGAGTAAGATGACTAATTCAGTGGCCCCTCTGTAGTGCAGGAAAAGTTGGGCCCCGAGGTCAAAAAATTAAGAAACCCTGGCACCTTTAAAGGGAAACTGCACTTTTTGGGGATTTTTGCCTATCGTTCACAATCATTATGAGACAAGAAGACAAAAGGTTTTAGTTTTTTTGCTTTCTAACATATACAAATCGGCTTGTTCTAGGTGGCTAGCAATGCAACTAATGGGAGCAATCATTTCTACCTCTAAATCACTTTAAAAATGCATTCAATAATTGTCAATAATACTTCACTTACGTTCCATAGTCCGTATAATAACCAAGTTGTAGCAAAATTGTTATTGTAAGAGCGAACACTGAGGAACTCTCTTTCTATTGTAGTAACACATCGGCGTGCTTCAGTATTAGCCATAAAAGCTAACTACAGCAATAGATAAGCTAACTGCTACAACAACACGAAACACGTTCGAGTTTGTAATACACAACACTGTGATACTGACTAAAAAACATGAACAATCATATTACAGTATCTGTAAAATATTAGCCCACATTTCATGTTGTGTTTGTACACAGCTGAGCTAGCCAGACAGCATATGTACTGTAGTTGTAATGACACACATGGCGTGCTGCGTGTATTATGATCAATATAAAGTGTGACTCACTCAATGGACAGTTGTTCGTCTGGTCCAGTTGGCCGGGGAGAGTTCCTGTTGATTTGGGGTAAGCAATCCATTTATGTCGAAATAGCTTGGCTCCAAGTTCCATATCTATAGCGTCAAAATCGCTTTCACCTCACTCTTACGGAGTCTGTCTGCTCCAATGTCTCACTCTTTCTTTGTACAGAGTATAAAGTTGTAAATCAGGGGTCCCCAAACTTTTTGACTTGGGGGCCGCATTGGTTTAAAAA
Source organism: Entelurus aequoreus (assembly GCF_033978785.1). Lineage (NCBI taxonomy): Eukaryota > Metazoa > Chordata > Actinopteri > Syngnathiformes > Syngnathidae > Entelurus > Entelurus aequoreus. Next base: position 60,669,169 of record NC_084734.1, on the reverse strand, counting down.
AATTTGGCCTGCGACCGGGCTATATATACAGTATATATATTCTGAGCGCGATGATGTCACGTTATCGATGGGAAAATGCATTTTTAGACAATATGATTTGCCTGAGCGGCTAGGAGACACCGAGAGTAAAAAGCGGTAGAAAATTGATTAGAAAGGACGGATTTAAAAAAGTAATAATAAAAAATAAAAAAATACCAAAAACTTTTTTTTTTTACTTGGTACTTCCCGCGATCCGGATTTTGGACGCTGACGGATTCTGTTGTAAATCCTAATTTGTCTAAAAATAGTTGTCTTCAATGTCTGTTACCAAGTCTGTCATGATTAGAAAAATTATCATGTTTGATTCCGGAAGTAGGAACACACATGTTGCCAGAAGTCAGACGTGCGCTGCTATGGAATAAATAAGTCCCGGAAATGATCAAAACACGGTAAATATTGAACATATTAAATATTGTTACGAATGTGTTTGTTACTACATTATATATAGACTTGCAACTTGCACTGTGTATAAACAATGTTGCTGGAGGGTTTTGAAGTTGTTTTAGAGGGCTTTGAAAGCTACAACGGTGACTCCCATTAACCGCATCTATCAAGCGTTTTTTTTTATCATCTTTAAAATCGTAAAAAAGAAGACATGTGTGCTCTTGTCTATCATAATGATTGAGAACGATAGGCAAAATTCCCAAAAAAAGTGCAGTTCCCCTTTAACAGCCACCCATGCTTTGCTTATGTAACGAAATGTCGTTCTTATCTGTGCTGTAAAGTTCAAATTTGAATGACAATAAAAAGGAAGTCTAAGTCTAAGTCTAAGTCTATTTCATAATCTATGACACTACATAAATATGCAATACAAAAACATGAACTCATAGGAAACCCGGTTCGATAATGTGGTAATATTTTGGGAAAGCTGAACGTATACGCTGTACAGAAATATTTTTCTCTTGTTGCAGGCTGGGTCGACACAATTGTAATCAATAAATACACATTTAAAACGCCTGCCCTTAATTTTCAATGCTGATAATGTAAAGAAGTGTCAATCATTAACATGATGGGAGTTACCTGCTGGAAAGGTTACGTCATGTGCAAACAGTGGTTGCTATCCTCGGTGCTGAACACCCCACTCCCCCCACCCCCACCACCCACTGGAGGTATTTTCTTTCCCAAGGTGGGATGCTCTGGAGCAGGGGTCCCCAACCTTTTTTGCACTAGGGACCGGTTTAATGTAGGTATTATTTTCACAGACCGGCCTTCCATGTGTGGCAGATAACTACAGCAAATAAGTGCATGAAAAATGAATACATGAAAAAATTAACATTCAACTAGTGCAGGGGTCGGCAACCTTTACCACTCAAAGAGCCATTTTGGCAAGTTTCACAAATTAAAGAAAGTAATGGGAGCCACAAAAAAAAATTTAAAATGAAAAACACCGCATACAGAGCTTACATGCTTTGTGCTATATTAACCAGGGCTCTCAGACACACGCACCGGCACGCACTTTAATGTGGAAATTTGATGTTAGTGCAGCCCGCGAGTTTTGAACAAGTCTCTCATTTTTCCCGGGAGACTCCCGAATATCAGAGCGTGATGACACTGCATTTGGCGCCCTCTACAGTCTGCCCTAACAGTGAACCTGCCCGGCCACAAGTGGAATGTAGCCTTGGCTTGCTCACGTAAGAGACAGCAAGGCTACTAACTCAGCAGCCACACATCTTACACTGACGGTACCAATACCCAGAATCCCATGCAGCCCTAACTCTTCCGCTCAACCAACGCACGGAGGGGGGGGGGGGGGGGGGGGGTTGATGTGTGGGGGGATTTGGTGGTAGTATAATGTAGACCGGAAGAGTTAGGGCTGCATGGGATTCTGGGTAATGGTTGTGTTGTGTTTATGTTGTGTTACAGTGGGATGTTCTCCAGAAATGTGTTTTTCATTCTTTTTTGGTGTGGGTTCACAGTGTGGCGCATATTTGTAACGTAACAATGTTAAAGTTGTTTGATACGGCTACCGTCAGTGTAAGCTGTGTGGCTGATGAGTAAGTATGCTTTGCTGTCACCTGTGTGTGCAAGTAATAACAACATGCAACATGTGGCTGGACTGGCACACTGTATGTAAATGCTATAGAGGACAATTACTGCGGTACACTTAGGGCACGCCCTTTATATAGTAATTAAAGTGTAAATAGAATTATTTTTACCCTGGGAGTAGTCTATGAGAGACACTGACATCCATAAATCTCCTGGGAAAATCGGGGGGGTCGGCATGTATGTAGCTGAGCCGCATCAGAGTGGTCAAGGAGCCGCATGCGGCTCCGGAGCCGCGGGTTGCCGACCCCTGAACTAGTGGGAGACCCTGGACTTTTCCCTTTGCAAAAAATCTCTCCTTAGACTTTTGTTTTTTGCTCATTTTTGCTAGTAGTGGGCTTTTTTTGGCTTTAGTATCTGATGGGTTATGGGTGATACATCACATTTAAGGACAAGAGCATGGATATACCGTGTATGAAAGCTAGAAATTCTTGACATTAGTTCCAATAGATTTCTGTGGATTACTATTTCCATTCTAAAAGTTATGTATTCATATTTTGTGCAATATTTCATACATAAATACACTAATGTTAGCTTTTTAGGTGTGTGCTTTTTCTTATACCTTCTGATCAGTGACGTGCGGTGAGGTTCATGGCTGGTGAGGCACTGACTTCATCACAGTCAGATTTACAAACATATGAACCCTAAAGAGTATTTTATTCACCATTTGATTGGCAGCAGTTAACGGGTTATGTTTAAAAGCTCATACCAGCATTCTTCCCTGCTTGGCACTCAGCATCAAGGGTTGGAATGGGGGGTTAAATCACCAAAAATGATTCCCGGGCGCGGCACCGCTGCTGCCCACTGCTCCCCTCACCTCCCAGGGGGTGATCAAGGGGATGGGTCGAATGCAGAGGACACATTTCATTACACCTAGTGTGTGTGTGACAATCATTGGTACTTTAACTTAACTTTAACTTTACACATGCAAACTGTAGCACACAAAAAAGCACATTTAATAAAAAAAAACGTTATTATGGTCTTACCTTTACTTATAAATGAAGTCCATGTGCCGCTGTTGTGCTGGATTAATGCACCCCAGCCGTAGAATGCACCCCCTGACGGGAGTGTTATATCAACTAAAGCCCACACTTAAACGTTCCACGTGCAAGATTGAATCTATTTAAAAAAGTTATTTAATAAGAAGCCAAAAAGTGCAAAAACAATAATGTTCGTGTTGGAGGAGTTGTGAATGAATGAAATATGAAATCCGTGCTGCAGTCTGCAGGTGTATCTAATGTTGTGGCCCTGCAGTCATTCACAACTCCTCCAACACGAACATTATTGTTTTTGCACTTTTTGGCTTCTTATTAAATTGCTTTTTTAAATAGATTCAATCTTGCACGTAGAAAGTTTAAGTGTGGGCTTTAGTTGATATAACACTCCCGTCATGGGGTGCATTCTACAGCGAGGGTGCATTCTCTACCACCAGGAGGCGGGATTACTGCGAGCCTCAGCCAGTGCGTCTTTTGCAGCCGTTTTATGATTGCTCAGCACAAGAAATACTTACACACGTACAGTTGTTGACAAAATACACTGTACATTATATACCTCAGCTAACTACACTATGGAAATGTATAATATAGTTCATATAGCAATACGGTCTCACTGCACAGCAGGCCATCAGTTAGCCGAGTCCGCAATCCATGTTGAGGCACAACGCAGTGACGTGCCTCAACTGGCTGCTGATCACCGCACCGTCTCTTCTCAGTATTTGAACGGCAAATGTGAAAATTCAGCAATTTTGAATAAAAATAATCTAAAACTGGTGAAGTTTAATGGAAAATAACTTTATAGTATAATCACTGGATACATATAACAATTTAATTTTTTTTTTCTTTTTACATTTTTTTTCTTTCCATGATGGCACGTGAGGCCCCGCCTCACCTGCCTCCACTGACTGCACGTCACTGCTTCTGATCTCTCTCTCTATGTCCACTACTTGCTGTACAATGTACATCATCAGAGTATATACATTCAATTATTTATTTACATTATTTACAATCCGGGGTGTGGGATATGGAGGGGGGAGGGGGTTAGGTTTGGTAGGATACAGTACATATCCTACCAAGTCAGTCCTACACTGTTTCAATGTCCATTTCTCTGATGATGCAATTGTTGATGCTGATTGTTGATGACTGAAGTGTTGATACCAACCAAACCTACCCCCCCCTCCCCCCTCCATATCCCACACCCCGGATTGTAAATAATGTAAATAAATAATTCAATGCATGTATACTCTGATGATTATCTTGTGTGATGACTGTATTGTGATGTTAGTATATATTTGATTGTATGTATCTGTATCATGAATCAATTTAAGTGGACCCCGACTTAAACACGTTGAAAAACGTATTCGGGTGTTACCATTTAGTGGTCAATTGTACGGAATATGTACTTCACTGTGCAATCTACTAATAAAAGTTTCAATCAATATATATATATATATATATATATATATATATATATATATATATATATATATATATATATATATATATATATATATATATATATATATATATATATATATATATATATATATATATATATATATATATATATATATATATATATAAATGTGTACACTGCGGTGTGTAACCTGTGGACAGCAGCACCAGGCTGCCGTGAGCGTGATGAGCCACGGAGCCAAGTAGAGGAAGAAAGCGGGGACGTCACATAGATGCAAGCAGCAGTAGCTGCCTTCGCCGCTAATCACACAACATTACCTAGTAGCCGCGACAAGCTAACCTTGCCGTGCTCTACATGCTTCACCTTTGATACATCATCTTCCATCTGAATCGGCACATTTGCATTCAACAACATTGATTCAACAATTTTGGAGCACGGGGAATATTTTTTTTTTTTTTACCGTCCCAAATATCAATTTGTTCCCCTCCTCTCGCATCGAACAACAGTCTGACTTGGCTAGCGTCAGGCTAGGCAGCTAGCTAGCTAGCTACTCGTATCGCTAACGGTGGTTAGCTAGCTAGCGAGCTGCGGTAACTTGCGTCATGGACGAATTACTAGTGGAAGTAAGGGGGACAAGTGGTGCCTTTTATAAGGTAAGTTGGCGATTTTTTTTATTTATTTTTTGCAAGTCGGTCGATACACGGTTGCACACATGTCTAGTTATCTGCCGTGGAATGGCCCCGTTGTAGTAGCATTGTGGTACCTGTTCGGTGTCTTGGGGCCTGCGTGCCGCTTTTACACCCGGACAGAAAAGCTGTAAACAAAGCTAAGACTTGTCTTTGCTGACAGTAAAACGCTCTCTTTTCTGTACCAATGCAATGATATTATTAATATTGATGTTGGTTGTTAGGTGGCACACAATGTAATTCAATATCAGTGCAGCAGTCGTCGATTATTAGGCATTCATTTGTAATGTTACCGGTTAAAATAGGTTTTTTTCCCCCCTCACTATTTTTCTATTAAGAATCATCAGTTTATTTGTCCAATGGTTGCCATTTTTTAAAGATTTTACGAGGTTGCCAGGGTGTTTGGTTTAAAGTAGCACCTGCCAATAAGGTGACAGCTACATGAGTTTTGATTGATTGATTGATACTTTATTAGTAGGTTTCAGATATATACTATCATCATAATACAGTCATCACACAAGATAATCATCAGGGTATGTACATTGAATTATTTACATTATTTCCAATCCGGGGTGTGGAGGGGGGGTTAGGTTTGGTTGTTATCAGTCATCAACAATTGAGAACAGAGAAATGGATATTGAAACAGTGTAGGTCTGACTTGGTAGGATATGTACAGCAAGTAGTGGACATATATATAGAGAGAGAGCGAGAGAGAGAGAGATCAGAAGGCATAAGAAAAAGTATCTTCATTTGATTGTTTACATTTGATTATTAACAATCCAGGGAGGGTGTTAGTTTAGGGTTGAAGTTGCCTGGAGGTGTACTTTTATTGCGGTTTTGAAGGAGGATAGAGATGCCCTTTCTTTTTTACCTGTTGGGAGCAAATTCCACATTGATGGCATAGAAAGAGAATGAGTTAAGACCTTTGTTAGATCGGAATCTAGGTTTAATGTGGTTAGGATGAATTTGACCGACGTACAACTGTTTAAAATTAATTTATATAAGAGTGTAACAGCAGAGGTGGGTAGAGTAGCCAGAAATTGTACTCAAGTAAGAGGACTGTTACTTTAGAGATTTATTACTCAAATAAAAGTAAGGAGTAGTCACCCAAATATTTACTTGAGTAAAAGTAAAACGTATGTTGTGAAAAAACTACTCAAGTACTGAGTAACTGATGAGTAACCTGTTCGTTTAATGATGACGGCAACAAATAATGCACACAAACATAAAAAAGGCAATGAGCAAATTCAGAGCCAGGAATATCTCTTAAGCAGCTGAAACAATAATATATATTCAATAATAATACTTTAAAATAAAAAACAATTAAGGCAAATTGAGCCACAATAACTTAACAGCACCATAGGCTCAGTAGGCATTGATTGATTGATTGAAACTTGTATTAGTAGATTGCACAGTACAGTGCATATTCCGTACAATTGACCACTAAATGGTAACACCCCAATAAGTTTGTCAATGTTAATCAATTACTTAATAAATGACCAAGTCGAGGTGATCTACCTCATATATACATATACATACTTTGACACCACGTGTTACCCGTGGCTTATACCGCCACGGGTAAGATGTACCCCCGTGCTTCGGGCAGATGGGGCTCGTAAACGTGGTAAGGCAGCCCATCTAGGAGAAGGAAATCTCCAATCTCAAAACCACCGCTGCCTTGCGGTCAACCCACTCGAGGGTAAGGCTAAGGGAGTAAACCCCGACAGAAAATCAGGAGCCGGAGTCCTGAAGGCGGTTTGACGTTGTAGCGTCATTCCGGCAACTCCTGCGGCGTCGCTGGTGCCAAGTTGTACACTCGTCGCTCCCTCGCTCCCTTGGATCCACCAGCCATGCGGAGAGGGGGGGCTTGCTGCCTGGACAACAGCTTGCCCTCCATAGTTCCATGCCCAGGCCGTGTAGATCCACTGGAGAGGTCCACTTGAGAGGTCACTGCAGCAGATACCGGTTCTAAGCCCATCCGATTGGCGAAAGAAATGGGTGCCAGGGGCCATCTCGCAGTGAGACCCACCTCACTTTTTGGATCTACCCCATCGTCTCCCGAGACGGAAGGATGCCGACGACGATGACACACACATATCATATCATATATATATATATATATATATATATATATATATATATATATATATATATATATATACAGTATATAATTTATATTGATTTATTTAGCCGTTTTTGTTCACATGTTAAAGGTGTTTTAATGAATATACATGGATGTTTAACATATAGATTCCTTTCTTTCATGAAGACAAGAATATAAGTTGGTATAATTCTGATGACTTGCATTGATTGGAATCAGACAGTAGTGCTGATAACGTCCACGTTTTCAAATGGAGGAGAAAAAAAGTTCCTCCTTTCTGTCTAATACCACATGAAAGTGGTTGGTTTTTGGCATCTTATTTGTTCAGCTTCCATATTCGTTTTTATACACTTTACAAGAAATACATTGGCGGCAAACTCCGTAGCTTGCTAGCTTGTTTGCGCTGGCTTTCGGAGACTCTTATTTTGTTAGCGCAGGCGCGATGGAGCGGCACCTTTATTGTGAAGACAGGAACTGTGCGGTCAGTGTTTAGGCTTTTGAGAGAGGTACGGTTGAAATAAAAAAGTATCTTTTTTCCTTCACACTTTTGATTGATTGATTGAAACTTTTATTGGTAGATTGCACAGTACAGTAAATATTCTGTACAATTGACCACTAAATGGTAACACCCCAATAAGTTTTTCAACTTGTTTAAGTCGGGGTCCACGTGTGACAGTCATGTGACTGCCTGGCTCTGTTTGATTGGTCCAATGTCACTAGTGACTGCATCTGATTGGTGAAACAGAGTCAAACGTCACCAGTGACTGCATGTGATTGGTGAAACGCAGGCATGCATAGATCCTACTTTGAAGGTCTGTCTGACAAACCAAAACAAACAAGCGTGTATTAACAGATTGATAAAAATCAGTAGCGAGTAGCGAGCTGAATGTAGATAAATGGAGCAGAGTAAAAGTAGCGTTTCTTCTCTATAAATATACTCAAGTAAAAGTAAATGTATGTTGAATTAAAACTACTCTTAGAAGTACAATTTATCTCAAAAGTTACTCAAGTAGATGTAACGGAGTAAATGTATCGCGTTACTACCCACCTCTGTGTAACAGTGGTCATCCTGCACAGTCCAGCCAGGGTCTACTAATCTGCGCCGTGTTAGAGCTATTTAAGCAGTGCTACTCAATGAGCTAAACACCACTAGCTGTCAAATCATTGTCCAGCACTTCCCTCAAAGGGAAATTTTGCTTATCATTCACAACCCTTGCGAGAGACAAGAACACATGTTTTTTTTTGCATTCAAATTAGTAATAATCTACGGAGCCCCGAAAGCAGACATGGGCAAACTACGGCCCGTGGGCCGATCTACGGCCCGTTGAACGTTTTAATCCGGCCCGCGAAACTTGTCCAAATTATTGGGAAAAAAAAGAAAAACTTTTTTTTTTTTTTTTTTTTTTTTTTTTTTTTTTTTTTTTACAAAAAACTCTTATCAATGTTAAGGCTTCTGCCTCCCGTATGCGTTTTCAGCACTTGACTATCATTAAGGAGGAGCCACCCATTAAATTATATTACTAAATTACATTTCATATTATTATTGTCGGTAAACCTCGTTCGTTTCACCATATCCCTGTAATACCGCATTTCCCCACTACATGGCGCTCATTGACCTTTTTGGACTGTGGGATAGTACTTCCTTCTTCTCTTTAGCTTTGTCCTGTGAGCCCCTCTGTAAAAATGAGCTTATCAAAGCAAAGAAAAGTGGACAGTGAGTGCTGAGTATTTAATGCAGAGTGGACAACGAAATATTTTTTTACTGAAGTTCAATCAAAGGCTGTGTGTACAATGAGCCTTGCTGCCTACTCATGATATGTTACATGTTTGTAGGCCAAATCCTCTCACGTAATGGCTTTTACATGTAATTTATATTATTATACATAAACACTCCATCCATCTGTTCCTGGCCGGCCCCCCTGTCAAATCTTAGAACCCAATGTGGCCCTCCTGGCAAAAAGTTTGCCCACCCCTGCCCTAAAGGGACATGGAGAGAAAAAAATGTTTTGCGAGATCTTGCAATACTTTTTGCGAGATCTCGCAATACTTTTTGTGAGATCTCGCAATACTTTTTGCGAGATCTTGCAAAAGGTTTTTTTCCTATGTCAGTGAACCGGAAATAAAACAGACACAGCGATGGAGAAGCCTACCCATCATCCGTCTCGAGAGGTCTATTGGGACCTCTCGAGACGGATGATGGGTAGGCTCTATTAAGAATCATCGGTTTATTTGTCCAATGGTTGCCATTTTTAAGATTTTGTGAGGTTGCCAGGGCGTTTGGTTTAAAGTAGCACCTGCCAATAAGGTGACAGCTACATGAGTGATGAATTTGACCGATGTACAACTGTTTAAAATTAATTTATATAAGAGTGTAACAGTGGTCATCCTGCACAGTCCAGCCAGGGTCTATTAATCTGCGCCGAGTTAGAGCTATTTGAGCAGTGCTAGTCAATGAGCTAAACACCACTAGCTGTCAAATCATTGTCCAGCACTTCCCTCAAAGGGAAATTTTGCTTATCATTCACAACCCTTGCGAGAGACAAGAACACGTTTTTTTTTTTGCATTCAAAGTAGTAATAATCTACGGAGCCCCTAAAGGGACATGGAGAGAAAAAAATGTTTTGCGAGATCTCGCAATACTTTTTGCGAGATCTCACAAAAGGTTTTTTTCCTATGTCAGTGAACCGGAATTAAAACAGACACAGCGATGGAGGAGCCTACCCATCATCCGTCTCGAGAGGTCTATTGGGACCGCTCTACACGGATGATGAGTAGGCTCTATTAAGAATCATCAGTTTATTTGTCCAATGGTTGCCATTTTTTTTAAGGTTTTGCGAGGTTGCCCGGGCGTTTGGTTTAAAGTAGCACCTGCCAATAAGGTGACAGCTACAGTGAGTGATGAATTTGACTGACGTACAACTGTTTAAAATGAATTTATATAAGAGTGTAACAGTGGTCATCCTGCACAGTCCAGCCAGGGTCTACTAATCTGCGCCGAGTTAGAGCTATTTGAGCACATTTCACCGATGGTGAACCGGAAGTGAAACAGACAAAGCGATGGAGGAGCCTACCCATCATCCGTCTAGAGAGGTCTTTTGGGAACTCTCTAGACCAGGGGTCACCAACCTTTTTGAAACCAAGGGCTACTTCTTGGGTACTGATTAATGCGAAGGGCTACCAGTTTGATAACCACTTAAATAAATTGCCAGAAGTAGCCAATTTGCTCAATTTACCTTTAACTCTGTTATTATTAATAATTAATTATATTTATCTTTGTGGAAACACTGATCATCTTAATGATTTCTCACAATAAATATATATAGAAACAGATAAATATCAATATGCAACACTTTATTTTTATATTTTCTCTAAGTGCACATTTTTCAAATTGAACATTTTCAAATGATCACTTCTAAGACAGTCTTGTGAAATCACAATATCCCATTTTAACTAGCTAGCCACTAAAATTTTTTAACAAATCATGAATTACTTTGCACCATGTTTGTACAAATAACTCATGTAAAATACAAAAGTAAACTCTCAAATTTTCAAATCATGTCACACTTGGGGCGGTATAGCTCGGTTGGTAGAGCGGCCGTGCCAGCAACTTGAGGGTTGCAGGTTCGATCCCCGCTTCCGCCATCCTAGTCACTGCCGTTGTGTCCTTGGGCAAGACACTTTACCCACCTGCTCCCAGTGCCACCCACACTGGTTTAAATGTAACTTAGATATTGGGTTTCACAATGTAAAGCGCTTTGAGTCACTTGAGAAAAAGCGCTATATAAATGTAATTCACTTCACTTCACTTCACACTTTGAACTGGACACCAAATCTGTTATCTGTTTCTTTGTCAGTTAGTGGGAAGCCTGGCATTGCATGCTGTTAACTAGTGTGTTGTACTCTGGTGTGTAACTTGACACTGCAACTCTGAGTGAGTCTTGCAGATGTGCATCCGTGAGGCGTGTTCTGCGTTTGTTCTTGATGAAGTTCATGTCAGAAAAGGCTGATTCACAAAGATAAGATTTTTCCTCATTGTTTGCGGAACCTTCTTAATCTTTTGGACATATTTTCACAGCAATCTGGCCTTAAGCTTAATTATGATAAATGTAAAATGTTAAGGATCGGAAATCTAAAGGGAAAGTCCTTTCGAATGGAATGCAAAGTGCCTGTTTTGTGGACAGATGGACCAGTTAACATACTTGGTGTTGTTGTCCCAGAAAATCTGGAAGATCTAGGCTCAGTAAATTATGATAATCGACTAAGAAAGATGGACAAAATTATGCAATTATGGAAAGGGAAATCCCTAACCTTGTATGGTAAAATGGCTATTGCCAACTCGTTAATTATTCCTCAATTTATTTATTTGTTTTTGTCATTACCAGCTCCATCACAAAACTTTTTTAAGATTTATGAGCGGAGGGTCTTCGATTTTGTCTAAAAAAGGCAAACCAGAAAAGATTAAAAGAAAGGTTTTATACAAAGAGTATGAATATGGGGGCCTGAAACTTCTCAACCTTGAAGCTATGTGTCTGTCTTTAAAAGCATCAATTGTTCCAAAGATGTATTTAAACATTGAGTGGTACACAAATGTCCTGTTGGACAAAAAACATGTACTGTATCAAAAGAAATTGTATCCTTTTTTACAAGTGATCCCCTCCCAGAGAGTCTGATGGGAAACATGGCGGGGTTCATAAAGGAAACAATCCACTCATAGTGGTGTTTTCAATTTTATGTGCCAGAAAAAAGACGATATTTTGCAGCAGTTAATATGGATGAACTCTAATATTGTAATAGATGGAAAGCCTATCTTTTGGAAAAATATGTTTTAAAGAGGAATCATTTTTGTCAATGATATTATCAATGAGAATGGTAAAATTATGAAGTATGATGAATTTAGAGCTATGTATGGTGATGCTTGCTCAAGCTTTTCATTTTATCAACTAACTGGAGTAATTGGGAAAAGATGGAAACAAATAATTAATTATGGAACTACTAAATTATTAGTTTGTAAACCTCTTATAAGAAATTCTAGTTGGCAAAAAGGAACTAAAATAAATAGAAAAATATATAATTTTTATTTAATAAAGAAATCTTTGAAGGCTGCCTCATACAACACAAATGGAAAATGGGAGGACTTTTTTGACTGCCCGTTGCCATGGGATGCCATATTCAAACTAATCTATAAAACCACTATCGATGTGCAAAATCGTTATTTTCAAATTAAAATTATTTATAACTTCTTACCCACAGGGAAAATGTTAAAATTATGGAATATGACAGAGTCAGATGATTGCCCATTTTGTTGTCAGGAGCCTGAATCCACCCTGCATTTGTTTTGGTATTGTCATATTGTGTCTTTGTTTTGGGTGGAAGTTGAAAAAATGTGTTTAAGGATTGGTTTGTTTATGAAGCTTAATGTGGTTTCTGTTATTTTAGGAGAGTTCATTGACAATCATGATTTAGTCAATTTAATTATAGTACTCGGTAAAATGTTTATTTTTAAGGCCAAAAACAGATATTCACTTAGTATTACTTTCTTTAAAACATTTATTCAGTATTTTCTAACTTTAGAAAGTTACATGGTTGAAAACGATAATGATGCCAAAAAACATTAAAAAAAAAGATGAGAAGTCCTCAAAGGCTTATTTTGAAAGTATAATTATGTTTATAGATTATATGATATCTGTTGTTGTGTTCCCTAATTTGAGTGACCTGGACATAATCTGGACTGTACATAAATGCTTATTTTGAAAATGTAATTTTGTTTATAAATTATATGCAATCTGTTGTGTTCCCTAATTTTTTTCTGTGTACATGAATGAAGGTGTGTGTTGCTGAGTCCGACTTGGACATTATCTGGACTGGGCCTGGTTTAAAAAACCCTTTAAACAAATCTAATTTCATTGACAACCTGGTCTGTTGAAGATAAGGCCCTTTTTAAAAAAATAAAATAAAATAAGATAAATAAATAAAAAACATTTTCTTGGATAAAAAAGAAAGTAAAACAATATAAAAATAAATACATTAAAAATAGTAATTAATGAAAATGTTAGTGGACCAGCAGCCTATACAATCATGTGTGCTTCAGGGACTGTGTCCCTTGCAGATGTGTTGTCTATGTTGTGGGAACCAGAATATTGGTAGCAGAAAGAAATAACCCCTTTTGTGTGAGTGGGTGTGGATGAGTGTGCATGGGGGAGGTTGTTTGGGTTGATGCACTGATTGAAAGTGTATCTTGTGTTTTTTCTATGTAGATTTAATTAAAAAAAAAAAAAAAAAAAAAAAAATATTTTTATTTTTTTTATTTTATTTATTTTTTTTTTTTTTAGAACAGGCCCGCGGGCGACTCATCTGGTCCTCATGGGCGACCTGGTGCCCGCGGGCACCGCGTTGGTGACCCCTGCTCTAGACGCTAAGAACCGCTCCAAATCGTCCTCCATGGTTGCAACTGACGTATTATGGTCCCACAACAGAGCACAGATGATGGGTAGCCCCCCGCATGCTCCCGCTCCTCCATCGCTGTGTCTGTTTCACTTCCGGTTCACCATCGCTGTGTCTGTTTTACTCCCGGTTCACTGACATAGGAAAAAAACCTTTTGCGAGATCTCTCAATACTTTTTGCGAGATCTCGAGGAGTTGAGTGAGCTCATAGACAGAAATCCCAATTCCATGTTTCTTGAGAGCGTAACAAAAGAAGAAATAATCAAAATTGTAAAAAATTGTAAATCCAAGACCTCAACCGACTGTCATGGAATAGATATGGCAACGATAAAAAAGGTTATAGAAGACATTTCAGAACCTCTGACATATATCAGCAACGTATCATTTCTAACCGGCAAATTCCCTGACAAAATGGAAAGTGCAAAAGTTGTACCAATTTATAAGAATGGAGACATACACCAGTTTACTAACTACAGACCAGTTTCATTACTTCCACAATTCTCCAAAATCATGGAAAAACTATTCAATAGTTGATTAGATTTATTTATTAACAAAAGTGGGATGCTCGTGGAGAACCAATATGGATTCCGAGCAAATATCTCAACATCAATAGCATTAATCAAAATAACAGAGGAAATTACCAATCCAATAGTTTGTAAAGAATGTGCGGCTGCAGTATTCATGGACTTAACAAAAGCATTTGACACAATTAATCATGATATTTTAATACGAAAATTAGAACGATATAGCATCAGAGGTTTGGTCTTGAACTGGGTAAGAAGCTATTCAACCAACAGGAAGCAATATGTGAAGATGGGTGAAAATAAGTCAACATGGCTATATATATCTTGTCGTGTACACCAGGGATCAATACTGGGACCAAGATTGTTTAATCTTTATACAAACGACATTTGTAAAGTTACATAGGACTTAAAGTTAGTTTTATTTGCAGACGACATAACTGCTTTCTGTTCAGGAGAGAACACACAGAAGATAATACAAATAATAACAGAAGAAATGAACAAAATAAAAAGATGGTTTGACAAAAACAGACTATCTTTGCATCTCAGTAAAACTAAAATAATGCTATTTGGTAACAGTAAAAAAGAGCATCTTACACAAATACAAATAGACGGAGTAGACATTGAAAGGGTAAAAGAAACAAGACTTTTGGGAGTATTAATAGATGATCAAATGAACTGGAAATCTCATATACAAAACATACAACATAAGGTGGCAAAAAACAATTCAATAATGAATAAAGCAAAATACGTCCTGGGCCAAAAATCACTTCATATTCTCTACTGCTCGCTAGTGTTACCATATCTGAGTTATTGTGTAGAAATATGGGGAATGTGCGCTACATTCGTTAAACGTGTTACAAAAAAGATCAGTTAGAATAATACATAATGTTGGATGTAGAGAACATACAAACCTTTTATTTATTGAGTCAAAAATATTAAAGTTCGGTGATTTGGTAAAATTGCAAACAGCTAAAATGATGTACAAAGCAAACTATAACCTGCTACCCAAGAATGTACAACCATTCTTCCCAACTAAAGAGGAGAAATATAACCTTAGAGGAAAAAATAATTTAAAACATTTGTATGCACGTACAACACTTAGAACCTTTAGCATATCAGTATGTGGAATGAAATTATGGAATAGATTAAGTAAAGAAGTTAAACATTGTACTGAAATGATCCAGTTAAAGAGGTTGTTCAAAATAATAGTGCTTACAAAGTACAAAGAAGAAGAATTATGAGAAATACTTTCAACCTTATTGAAAGTAAGATATTCTTCATCTCAGTATGTTAATAATGACTGAATTAATTAATTACATATTACAAAACTGTTGTGTATACTAATTCACAGATGCTATTTTATTATATAAAAAGGTCAGTAAATGATTCTATATATTTGTAAACGCTCTGAAGTGGGAAAGGGGTATGATTAAATAAGCGTTGCTTCTTCCTACTCCTTTTCGGACATGATGTACCGTGAAATTATATGAAATTGTGATGTATTATACTGTAAGTATGTTCATGTTCGAAATAAACTAAAAGAAAGAATTAGTGGGTTTATTTTAGTCAAATACATGCATTAATATACAACATTGTGCGCACATATTCCCTTAAAGACAAACATAATAAAAGACTAGAACGAAATAACATGTTCCTTTGAATAAAACGGTGTAGACTAAGCAGTGGTCCCCAACCTTTTTGTAACTGCGGACCGTTTTAAAAAAAAAAAAATGTATTAATTTTTTTGTCATAAAAAAAGAGTGTGTGCTTACGGACTGTATACCTGCTGACTGTATTGATCTATATTGATATATAATGTAGGAACCAGAAATATTAATAACAGAAAGAAACAACCCTTTTGTGCGAATGAGTGTAAATGGGGGAGGGAGGTTTTTTGGGTTGGTGCACTAATTGTAAGTGTATCTTGTGTTTTTATGTTGATTTAATTAAAAAAAAAAAAAAAAAAGTTTATTTATTTATTTTTTTATTTCTTGTGTGGCCCGGTACCAATCGATCCACGGACCGGTACCGGACCGCGGCCCGGTGGTTGGGGACCACTGGACTAAAGCATTAGTTTATTTTGCATACTCTTCTTACTAAATTTGTTCTTTATTTAAAACAAATGTGAACAGTACAAAACATACATGTTTCATACGAATAAGGCTGCAGCTAACGATTATTTTTCTATCGATTAATCTATAGATTATTTTTTCGGTTAATCTATAGATTATTTTTTTCGATTCATCTATAGATTATTTTTCCTTTTACCGATTATTTTTTTATTTAAAATGAAGATGAAAAAATAAATGTAGGCCTGTTTTTTCAAAAGGCATGGCTTTTATTTACAAAAAAAAAGAAGTATGGCCACTCAGTCAACATTGACAACAACATGACAAAATATTCTGTAACAATGTAAACATTTAAAACTTTTAACATTTAACAAAATTAAAAGTAGCTTATTTGCTTTTTAATGTGCAAATATAAAAGTAAACATCCAGTGCAAATCTTAATATTCTGCAATAGTATAAGCATTTCAAAAGTAAAAGTATTGCTTATTTTGCTTTAAAATGTGCAAAAATAAAGATAAACATCCAATACAAAAAAGTGCAAAATGAAATATTCTGTAACAACAGTGTAAACATTTCAACAAAAGTGAAAGTATTGCTTATTTGCTAAAATGTGCAAAAATAAAGATAAACATCCAATACAAAAAAGTGCCAATCTAAATATTCTGGAGCACTGTAAACATTAAGTATTGCTTTTAAAATGTGCAAAATAAACATCCAGTCCAACACAGTACACAATAACCAATTCTACTCATTCCAGTGAGTGACTAACAGTTGTAATGAAGAAAGGTTAGCATGTGCTCTGGTTCTTTTCATGTTTACAATATTCCCAGCAGCTGAAAATAGGCGCTCAGAAGGGGTCGATGTGGCTGGAACTGAGAGCTAATTACCGGTAGCCTTCACCTCAAGCCAGGACTGCGAGTGAGCTGAGCTCCAGTTTATATTCCTAGAAGGTCAACGAGCTCATAGTGATGTTACTAGTAGTTGACTGGGAGGTGTTTATTATCATTTGGGGAGAGTCCGCTGCCCGATACTCACCTGCTAAACACCTATCTGTTCCACGCTGAAGCGCTGTCTACATGCGCTCTGAATACGCACTGCTGATTGGCTGATAACGCTTTGTATAACACTTTGTGTGTACCAATCAGATGGTTGTGTGGGTGGGACAATGCTGCGTGCTGAGACAGAGGCAGCCGCAGAAGGAGCAAAGCAGCTTGTTTAGACTTTAGCAGCTAAAGTTAGCTTTAGCTTAGAAACTCATTCGGTACACCCCCGTACCGAACCGAAAGCCCCGTACCGAAACTGTTCAATACAAAACACGTACCGTTACACCCCTAGCAGATACAAATGACACATTCATGTTTTTGTGTAATGATGATAACGTATACTCGCACGGACGGTTGACTAGTTGATGGTTTTCTTTTCAAATGTTCGTTCATAGCCGTTGTGCTACTATGTTAGGCAATTTCCGCTCGACACAGTGTGCATACAACAACATTATTAGGCTGTGTATTGAAATACTCCCACACTTTTGACCACTTTTGGCGTGATTTTTTCCCCCTCGCTCGCACAGTCTGCTTTGCGCTCCACCATGACGGTAGTGTGACGTAAATATGCGACGCGTCGACGCACAAAAACGGCGTCGACGTATTTACGTAACCGATGACGTCGACGCGTCGTTTCAGCCTTACATACGAATAACATTTTATGTGTATACAGATATTAATTTTTCAGTTTTATACTGCAATTGTTTTTTTTGTTTTTTTATATATATATGTAACATATTTTCATTCCTAATTCAAATTTAGATCATAGATTAACTCCTTTTCTATGATATACACCAATGTTTCACATTTGTTAGTGCCTTTGCTTTTGAGTACATCTATTAGTTTGTATCTGAAACATCTTCTGGACCACTTCTAGAGGCATATTATTTACTTTTTTGCATAGTTACTACAGAGTTGTAATCTACACAATCATCAATTTGTTTGTTGAGTCTAGATAATCTATCCTAATTAGGTATTCCTATTCTCTTTTGTAGTATAAGGAATGGAGGTGGGTTTGGGGTTCTGTTAATGTGACATCAATATAGGACTGCACAGGTAATCGAATTTTGATAACGATGAGGATTTTGGCGTGGCAGATTAAATGAAGATGATCAGCGGCGATATTAACATTTTAAAAGCAAGCTTTGCTGCATATCAAATCAAGCACTCTCACAGCCCTCGGCAGCAGCAAAGCAACAGTGGCTCGTCTTGAAGCTCCATGAAGCAACTCCTCCCCGAGCCAGAGACCACTGTGTATGGGCAGTAAGTACAATGACAATGCTGACCACCTTGCTGGCCGATATTAGCAAACTTTTGCTGCAGCCGGTCGCCTTGTTTTACTGCCCCGACTTCTGTGGATTCTGTCTCGGTTTGCATTAAGCGACCCAAGGCTGCATTGCTGTTGTTAAATAGCGACAGGTCTGGACGCCTGAACAAAACGCTGCTCTGTCTCCTTGGAGTCGCACTCGCAGAACTTACGGCAAGTCATCTTGCTAAATAGTCTGGAGACACTTTACAGTCGAGTGCCAACACTTCTCGCCGGCCCAGACAGATACGTCAAGCAAGGGTGTCCAATTGATGATGCCGCGGGCAACCCATGTAATGTGGCTTTTTTTTCTTCCATAGCTCTGAAAGAAAAACATCACAAATGGATGAATAGAGCAAAAGGCATCATGTAATGAGAAAAAAGCTTTATATATAAATATAGCCTTTTTTAAATTTGTATTTGTTTAGATCATTTGATTACCAATTACTTGATGACATCAACTTCCCCACACCTTTGACCCAACCACCACAAGTCGATAGCTGACCTGTTTTATCTAAGACAGTGGTTCTCAACCTTTTTTCAGTGATGTACCCCCTGTGAACATTTTTTTTATTCAAGTACCCCCTAATCAGAGCAAAGCATTTTTGGTTGAAAAAAAGAGATAAAGAAGTAAAATACAGCACTATGTTATCAGTTTCTGATTTATTAAATTGTATAACAGTGCAAAATATTGCTCATTTGTAGTGGTCTTTCTTGAACTATTTGGAAAAAAAGATATAAAAATAACTAAAAACTTGTTGAAAAATAAACAGGTGATTCAATTATAAATAAAGATTTCTACACATAGAAGTAATCATCAACTTAAAGTGCCCTCTTTGGGGATTGTAATAGAGATCCATCTGGGTTCATGAACTTAATTCTAAACATTTCTTCACAAAAAAATAAATCTTTAACATCAATATTTATGAAACATGTCCACAAAAAATATAGCTGTCAACACTGAATATTGCATTGTTGCATTTAGTCTCTTAAAAAAATCAGGTGGCTTACCGACATGGCAAGCGTGTTTTGTCCGGAAATGCCGCTGAAGATGTGCGGGCTTCATGCCGCTGTTAGCTAACATTTCTCCACAGAAAAAACACAATGCCTTGGGGGGGTTACAACTCGAAGCCGTAAATCCCATTAACACATATTCTTCGGAATACTGTCTGAATTTTGCCGGCTCTGGTTTGGCCTTCTTTGGCACATGTTCCTCCTTGTTTTCAGCTGCATTACTGCTACGCTTTAACCAAGCCTCCATTGTTTTCTACATCGATAGTTGATTGACAGTTGGTGTCGTGTGGCACCGCCAGGTAGGGTCAAACCATTATGGCATGGGGGAAACTCTGGGTTTATGGTAATGATTGGAATAGCCTACTTGATTTGATGTTCAGTTTATGAACTTACATTCATATTTTGTTGAAGTATTATTCAATAAATATATTTATAAAGGATTTTTGAATTGTTGCTATTTTTAGAATGTTTTAAAAAAATCTCACGTACCCCTTGGTATACCTTCAAGTACCCCCAGGGTTACGCGTACCCCCATTTGAGAACCACTGATCTAAGATAATTAATCTCTATTAATAATGGTGATATGTATAATGATAAAAATAATTGTGATTATTATTTTGGCCACAATTGTGCAGCCCTACATCCTAATGTAATTTGTAAAGAAGTAGGATAACAAATATGCTGAAGACACATTATACATATATTTAAAGATGCATCTTTTTCCATCATCAGTATTAACAATGCAGCTTTTTCTCATTACTTAACTTTATGCATCTATTTTTCGTCAGTTGGACACACCCGCTGGACCTGGTTCCCTGGGTGGCGAGAAGTGTTGGCATGCGATGAAAAGTGTTTGTAATATAGCTGCCTTTGGTAATTGCAATCCTGTATATGGAGCAGAATAGGTGATAATCGCCTTTTATAGTTTCCCGAATGCATGGCCATTTAATGTGGAACTCTTTCTTGTGTCTGTTTGGAAGACATCGTACGCATCATACCTCTGCTTTTAAACACACTTACCGGTATATGCACCAGGTCTGCCAGAGAATAAGAAAACACAGCAGGAGGGATTGGTGTTGTTAACCTAGAAGCTTAGTGGTTATCTTTAGCGAGCTATCAAACTGCTGACACAACATGGCCAGTTATAAAAATTTGGTGATGATGTCAAGTGGTCATTCTACACTTTTCATATGAAAAGTGTAGAATGACCACTACACTTTTCATATGCTAGTGTCATATTGAGCAAAGTGCAGAAAGAGTGTTGTCATGTGAAGTGAAGTGAATTATTTTTATATAACCTTTTTCTCTAGAGACTCAAAGCGCTTTACATAGTGAAACCCATTATCTACATGTTTAAGCTACATTTAAACCAGTGTGAGTGGCACTGGGACCAGGTGGGTAAAGTGTCTTGCCCAAGAACACAACGGCAGTGGCTGGGATGGTGGATGTCTGGATGAAGCCCCTTGCTGACACCAAGTTGCTCTTCTGAGACTGAATTTACAGCGCTTCTGATGCCAAGTAGTGCACTCCATTTTGCCTCAGTTGCTTCAAAGTGCAATTCATCGATCAATCAGTTGCACACAATGAAAATAATTTTCAACTAATTTGCTCATTCTTTATTGTCAATCCCTACCTATCTAATTTTAGTGTATACTTCAACACACATTGGGATTCTAACATGGTCAGATTATACTCTGATAAACTTCTTTTTTCACTTATTGCTTGACAAAGATCAATGTTTTATATACTTTACATAGGCCAATATATTGGTAAAGTCAATCAATTTGTCATTTTAGCCAATCTGCAATCTGAGGAATTGGATTCGCTCCCCTTCACCTTTCACTTCATTGCATCTATTACATACTGTTAGCTTGCCAAGATAGTGCTACCTAGAGGCACAGCAGTATTATTCGATGTCTTCCAGGGCATGGCATGTCCTACTTTTAACATTTTGTATTTAGAGATGTCAAGTGTTTACAACCTGAGAGTGAGTTAAAATTTTACGACAGAGTTCATGGGGACGGCGTGGCGAAGTTGGTAGAGTGGCTGTGCCAGCAATCGGAGGGTTGCTGGTTACTGGGGTTCAATCCCCACCTTCTACCATCCTAGTCACGTCTGTTGTGTCCTTGGGCAAGACACTTCACCCTTGCTCCTGATGGCTGCTGGTTAGCGCCTTGCATGGCAGCTCCCGCCATCAGTGTGTGAATGTGTGTGTTAATGGGTGAATGTGGAAATACTGTCAAAGCGCTTTGAGTACCTTGAAGGTAGAAAAGCGCTATACAAGTATAACCCATTTATCATTTATTTATCATTAGTTCTGTGAGGTCCACATAAACACAACAGACTTTTAAGGAGAACCGATAGTTTGACAAGTGTGTTAATGTGTATTAAAATAATCTCTTAATTTGACTTTTGTGCTTATTTTAGGCTTTTGTGAAGGATGTTGATGAAGGATCAGTCACAGTAGCATTTGAAAACAAGTGAGTAATGCAAAGTTGTCAAGCAAACTGCAGTACAGCTCAATGTGAAGTCTAACTTTTACTGCAGCCAGTGACTAAATGAATGTGTGCTTTCATCCAAGCTGGCAGCCGGAGCGCCAGATCCCATTCCAGGATGTACGATTTCCTCCTCCAACAGGGTTCTGCAAAGAGATAAATGAGAGCGATGAGGTTGAGGTTGGACATCACAGTAATTTCTTGCTCGCTAACAATCATTTCCTAAAGGACTTTATTGTATTGTCATGTGAATTTTTTTGGCATCTTGTATTGTTTTTATGATGTGTAATATTTGCTGTGTGGGTTTTGGCAGGTGTATTCCAGGGCGAATGACAAGGAGCCATGTGGATGGTGGCTGGCCAAAGTTCGCATGGTCAAAGGAGAGGTAAGACTCAAGCCAAACTACCAGTTTGTGCTTACATCCTTTTCTCTGCTTCTGCATCACTTTCAGTTTATTTTATTATATATTATAGCCTACAGCAGTCCTTCTCAAATAGTGGGGCAGGCCCCCCTGGGGGGGCATGGTGCGTTGTCAGGGGGGGCACGTGTGACCTTGGGGAACATGCTTTTTTTGCCGTACCAGAATGTATGTAGCACTTTGCTTCACTGTAACCATGGTGGGAGACGAGGAAAGACCTTTGTGTTGTCTACTTTAATGTTAATAAGCTTACAATGTTATGCTGAGGTATAGTTATACCAGTTTTTAATTATACTCTTTATAGTTATGGTGGAGAGTGGGGGGTCCCGAAATATTTTGTTCTTCCTAGGGTCGGGGGGCATAATAGAAAATATTTTGAGAAGCACTGGCCTACAGTCACATAGCCTTCAGCCCTGAGTTACCTTTTTCAACGGCCTTGTGGGCATGCCTGGCCTATATGTACAATTTTGTTTTGTGAAAATTATTGTGCACCACAAATTTGTGGCCATTCATGCATAAGTTTGACTTGTCCAGGGAACTAGACCCAAGCAATTCAAGTTGTCATTTTATACCAGTTGGGATGTTTCTTAATGAAATAGTCGGTGTTGTTAGTGCTATTATAACAGGAACTTTGTCATTAAAGATAAGTTAAAATTAAGACGAGACAACGATTGAGACAAACTAAGGATTTAACGATAAACCGTGGTAAAACTCCCCACGGTTAGTATTACTGTTTTAATTAGAAATAAAAAAAATTGTTATTATCGTAAAACCAGGATTTATCACACTTTGATAAACTGACACTGGTGACACTGCTCATTTATCAATACATTTGGTATGGTATGATATTTATTGGAGAAGCTAGCTAGCACTTTCTAGGTTAAATGCTAACATGAATACAAGAGTTATCAACCTCTTTTACAAGAGGTAAAACTCCCGACGGTTAATATTACCGTTTTAAATTAAAATGATCAAGAAACCGGAATTAGTACTGGTGCTTGCATAAACTCACGGACTGACTGGCGCCAGTTCGCTAGCTTAAATGATAACATGAAAACAAGAGACATAAACATATTTCCGCATTAAGAAACTACATACCCTAAACTTATATAAACACATTACTGTCTGAACAACTGAGTTATTCAATTGTGCACATTGAAACTACAAGCTGTGCTCTCTTAGTTTCTCTCAGTGATCAATCTTTCCTCAGAAGAAAGAAGACACAGGTGTTTTTACAATTTTTTCAAGGACCACTGAAGAGAGTAGGACAAAAATAAGAAATAATAATAAATAAATAAAAATGTTTTGCTAAGAATAAGATGCAGTATGTACAGTGTCATTTCAAACTACTAGTTTTTGATCCAATAAAAGAAAAACTTGTTTTGACTTATTCATGTCACTAGTATTGAATAGTTTCGTAAAAATGTAGGGTAAAAAATCGTAAATTTAATTTTTTGTGAAATGTCGGGGATTTTACAAAACCCAAATTCAGTGAAGTTGGCACATTGTGTAAATCGTAAATAAAAACAGAATACAATAATTTGCAAATCTTTTTCAACTTATATTCAATTGAATAGACTGCAAAGACAAGATATTTATTGTTTAAACTGAAAAACTTTTTTTTTTTTGCAGATAATCATTAACTTGGAATTTAATGGCAGCAACACATTGCAAAAAAGTTGGCACAGGGGCATTTTTACCACTGTGTTAAAATGTTTCTTTTAACAACACTCAGTAAACGTTTGGGAACTGAGGAGACTAATTTTTGAAGGTTGTCAGGTCGAATTATTTCCCATTGTTGCTTGATGTACAGCTTAAGTTGATCAACAGTCTGGGGTCTCCGTTGTCATATTTTACGCTTTATAATGCGTCACACATTTTCAATGGGAGACAGGTCTGGACTACAGGCAGGCCAGTCTAATACCCGCACTCTTTTACTATGAAGCCACGCTGTTGTAATATGTGGCTTAGCATTGTCTTGCTGAAACAAGCAGGAGCGTCCATGATACCGTTGCTTGGAAGTCAACATATGTTGCTCCAAAACCTGTATGTACCTTTCAGCATTAATGGTGCCTTCACAGATGTGTAAGTTACCCATGCCTTGGGCACTAATACACCCCCATACCATCACTGATGCTGGCTTTTGAACTTTACGCCTACAACAGTCCGGATGGTTATTTTCCTCTTTGGTCCGGAGGACATAACGTCCACAGTTTCCAAAAACAATTTGAAATGTGGACTCGTCAAACCACAGAACACTTTTGCACTTTGCATCAGTCCATCTTAGATGAGCTCAGGCCCAGCAAAGCTGGCGGCGTTTCTAGGTGTTGTTGATAAATGACTTTCGCTCTGCATCGTAGATTTTAAATTGCAGTTACAGATGTAGCGGCGAGCTGTAGTTACTGACAGTGGTTTTCTGAAGTGTTTCTGAGCCCATGTGGTGATATCCTTCACACACTGATGTCGGTTTTTGATGCAGTACTGCCTGAGGGATGAAGGTCACGGCCTTGCTGCTTACGTGCAGTGATTTCTCCAGATTCTCTGAACCTTTTGATGATATTACGGACCGTAGATGGTGAAATCCCTAAATTCCTTGGAATAGCTCGTTGAGAAGGGTTCTTCTTACACTGTTCGACAATTTGCTCACGCATTTGTTCACAAAGTGGTGACCCTCGCTCCATCCTTGTTTGTGAATGACTGAGCATTTCATGGAAGCTGCTTTTATACCCAATCATGGCACCCACCTGTTCCTAATTAGCCTGTTCACCTGTGGGATGTTCCAAATAAGTGTTTGATGAGCATTCCTCAGTTTTCTGAGTTTTTTTTGCCACTTGTGCCAGCTTTTTTGAAACTTGTTGCAGGCATCAAATTCCAAACGAGCTAATATTTGCAAAAAATAACAAAGTTTACCAGTTCGAACGTTAAGTATCTTGTCTTTGCAGTGTATTCAATTGAATATACACTGTATTGCCAAAAGTATTTGACTACCTGCCTTGACTCACATATGAACTTGAAGTGCCATCCCATTCCTAACCCATAGGGTTCAATATGATGTTGGTCCACCTTTTGCAGTTATTACAGCTTCAACTCTTCTGGGAAGGCTGTCCACAAGTTTACGGAGTGTGTTTATAAGAATATTCTACCATTCTTCCAAAAGCGCATTGGTGAGGTCACACACTGATGTTGGTCGAGAAGGCCTGGCTCTCAGTCTCCGTTCTAATTCATCCCATCGGGTTCAGATCAGCACTCTGGCAGGCCAGTCAAGTTCATCCACACCAGACTCTGTCGTCCATGTCTTTATGGACTTTGCTTTGTGCACTGGTGTACAGTCATGTTGGAAGAGGAAGGGACCCGCTCCAAACTGTTCCCACAAGGTTGGGAGCATGGAATTGTCCAAAATATTTTAGTATCCTGGAGCATTCGAAGTTCCTTTCACTGGAACTAAGGGGCCAAGCCCAACTCCTGAAAAACAACCCCACACCATAATTCCTCCTCCACCTCCACCTCTGTCAGATTACATGGCCTACCACTTGGTGGATGAGTTGCTGTTGTTCCCAAATTCTTCCATTTTGTTACAATAAAGCCGACAGTTGACTTTGGAATATTTAGGAGCGAGGAAATTTCACGAATGGATTTGTTGCACAGGTGGCATCCTATGACAGTAGCACGCTGGATGTCACTGAGCTCCTCAGCGCGGCCCATTCTTTCACAAATGTTTGCAGAAACAGTCTCCATGCCTAAGTGCTTGATTTTATACACCTGTGGCCGGGCCAAGTGATTAGGACACCTGATTCTGATCATTTGGATGGGTGGCCAAATACTTTTGGCAATATAGTGTAGGTTGATAAGGATTTGCAAATCATTGTATTTTGTTTTTATTTACGATTTACGCAACGTGCCAACTTCACAACTTGATCTAATGTCCATCACTGATATTTTAGAAACAAATCTTTGTGGTTTTAAAACGAGTCTTTAAACATTTCTATTATCAAGTTTTTCTTTTTACATTAGGACGTTTTGCTCTTTTTTCCCCATTTTTCAAAGTCGGATTTAAAGCAAACCTTTTAAAATAACCATATAGGCACAAACATGTCATAAGAACTTCCTAAAATTAAGTTAATCAAGGGGGATAGGATTTATGAGCTATAACATATGCAGACTCCTTGAGGTGAATTAGGCCTTGTTTACACTGGACACCATATCTGATTTTTTTTGCCCTCAAGTGACATAGATTGGATATGTTTTGCCAGTCCAAACGCTCCAAAGTGCTTTAAGTATAATCTTTTCGCATCAGATTTGGGCCACATCAGTAGGTAGTCCGAATCCATTTTCAAATGTGACTGCAGTGTAAACGGCAATGCATAATTTTTGCCACTTTTACGTCATCTTTGGTCCGGCCACATTATTTGTGTGCGAAGAAAACGACTAAAAGAAAATAATTTTACTTTTTGAAATTAGTTTCTTCCTCCTGCAGTTGTTTTCGGTCAGTGTACGACGCGACCATCTGTTTTTCGTTTGGATAATAAAACAATTTAACATAAAAATCTATTTTCCCCGTTTTTTAGTTTTGATAATAAAAACAAAAAGCGGAAAACATAGTTATACATTATACGATTTCATTGATGTTTGAAATAGAAAAGGGGAATTAAGTGGAAAATTGTTTTCTCTATTGCTTATTCAATGTTTGAACATAAAGGTAGATGCACATGCGCAGTGTCTCTTTTCTGTAAATTTGTCTGTGAGTGACCCGCAACAACAGAAGAAGAATACAATGAAGAACGGTGTCGTCAAATCAAGTTTGTCGGGGTCAATAATTCCCTTCTATTTTTTAATGTCCAAAGACATGTTACACATTTTATTGGTTCTCTATCGAACAGGCAAACAGATCTGTGTACATTGCTCTTCTTCTTCTGTTGTTTTTCTGGATCACTTCTTGTTCAGTCAAATTCCTTTTTGTGTTCATTTTATCGAACTGCGCGTGCAAGTGGCATCAGGGCTACATTGGGGTCTGTGCGCGTTTATACTGGAGTCTGATAAAGATTACATTTTACTTGTAATCTAAACAATCAGCTGCAAAAGAAATCTGCAGATTAGGTCCACTTTGGCCTGCAGTGTAAATATAGTCTTCGATCTTTTTGAGCCCAAATATTGAAATTTTTCATGTTCATCTGTAGTCAGTCATATATTTAGTCTACAATTGAGGTGTATCAATCACCTTGTATGCACACTAGTAATGGGAGTGTTTATGTTGATTAAACATAGACATGCAGTGGTTCATAAAGGCATTCTGCATTTATCAGGTTCCTGTTTTATTTCACATGGCATCATGGTGACATGACAGTGTTTTGTTGTTTTGTGTGTCTGCAGTTTTATGTCATAGAGTATGCTGCATGTGACGCAACGTTAAATGAGATTGTGACACTGGAAAGGTTACGGCCTATCAATCCAAACAAACTAGCCACCAAAAATACCTTCCTCAAGATTAGACTGGATGTTCCTGACGATCTACGGCAGATGTAAGTTTTCCCTGTGTTATAAACCATGTTTTTTATCTAAAATTTACATTAATAGATTAATAATTGGAAAACATCTAAAGAGAAAGCTCTCTTTAGTTCAATTATTTTAGTCTTTTAGTGTTTAAACTTTAAAATAACCTGATTCACATTTTTGCTCGCTAGATGTGTGCACAAGAATCACAGTCATATCATACTTAACTTCTTATGAACAGGTGCTCCAAGGAATCTGTGCACAAAGACTTCAAAAAGGCTGTGAGAGCATTCAGTGTCACCTACGACTCAGAGAAGAAACAGCTAGTCATCTTGGTTTGTGAAATTTTACTTTGTTAAAAGTATATATATTTTTGTGGGAGCAACCAATAACTTTGGCATTTTGTATTTAGAAAACATCACATTTATCAAGCCTTACACGTATTGATAAATGAAAGGAGACTATTAAAGTCAGATTTGCTTTTATTTGTTTTAATAGTCAGTGAATGAGATCACGGCAAAGCGGGCCAACATGATGAGCGACATGCACTTCAGAAGCCTCCGCACCAAACTGTCCCTCATGCTGAGGAATGAGGAGGCAAACAGACAACTGGAGGTACAGTACATGCATGAGCCAAAGGATTTTGTTATCGCTGCCTATTAAAAGTAGAGCAATGACATGTTTGCAGAGTTCCAGGCAGCTGGCATCACGGTTCCATGAACAATTTGCAGTTCGTGACGATTTGATGGGGCTTGCCATTGGAACTCATGGGGCCAACATTCAGCAAGCTCGTAAAGTCCCTGGAGTCACTAATATAGACCTGGATGAAGAAACGTGCACCTTCCATATTTACGGAGAGGTATGGTAGCTCAACTAATAGATGACCCTGTTATAGATATGTGTAGCCAGTCTTATCTATAGCTACTTCATCATATGTAATATCGCTCAAATTCTGTAGTTTAACATTACTGAAAAACTGCAGACATACATGATCCACATCATGATCTTGTCACCCACATTGACGACATATCTATCTACATGATTGTAATGTATCTTGAGGAATCAAAATAGCAAGCTAAAATTGTCTTAATGTTATGTGTAAATTAATTTTTTTTTACTGAGTCTGTATTGGGGTCCAGTTACTAAAAGCAAGGCACTATATAAACATTTTGAAAACATATTAAAATTGTGGATAAAGATGTTAGAGAAAGTGTTCCATGCTTTGTGTTTATCTCAGGACCACGAAGCTGTTCGTATGGCCAGAAGCTTCCTGGAGTTCTCTGAGGATGTCATCAAAGTTCCACGGAACTTAGTTGGTGAGAAAATTACTCCACTGACAAAATTAGCACAAGCTACTCGTTAAGAAGAGCGATACATTCTTTCATCTTATTCTCCAAAAGTGTCCAATTTGACCAGGAAAAGTCACTAGTTGCCATTTTCAAAGAGAATCTATTGAGGTTTAAGTACTTAAAAGGGAACTTCACCTTTTTGAAATTTGGCCTATCATTCACAAGCCTTATTTGAAACAAAAACACATATGTTTTTCTCTTTTTTTGCAGGCCAATTTGTAAAAAAAACGACTCGTACTAGAGGGACTATTTTTTTAGTAACGCGGCACCTAGATCACAGAAGTAACATAGCTACATTACAAAGGAGGGAGATCCCGAATTTGACACAGGCACTAAACAATATCAATACGGTTAACTATCTCACCCATAATCATCCATCCATCCATCCATTTTCTACCGCTTATTCCCTTCGGGGTCGCGGGGGGCGCTGGAGCCTATCTCAGCTACAATCGGGCGGAAGGCGGGGTACACCCTGGACAAGTCGCCACCTCACCGCAGGGCCAACACAGATAGACAACATTCACACTCACTTTCACACACTAGGGCCAATTTAGTGTTGCCAATCAACCTATCCCCAGGTGCATGTCTTTGGAGGTGGGAGGAAGCCGGAGTACCCGTAGGGAACCCACGCAGTCACGGGGAGAACATGCAAACTCCCATAATCCCCATAATCATGATAATTGTAATTAATTAAGGACTGTTATCCAAGACACAGTGTCTTCATTTACCAGAAAACTGAAGCAAAACCATCAAAAAAGAATCAACTCCCGTGTCTAAATGAAAACATACGGACATGACTGAAAAAAAGAGATCATGCTCTTAAAATATTACTTAAAATGAAAAAGGTGAATGATAAGACATGCATTTAATTCTCTTAGAAATAAAGTGGTAAAGGAAATTTAACTTGGAAAAGAAAACTTTTATTAACATAATTAGTACTGAAAAAAAAAATAGTAAAGAGATCTGGACAAATATTGAAGAACTGACGAGAAATAGTATAGTGCATGGAGAAATTAGGCAGCTCCAGCTAGAGGAGAAAGTCATCCATGATCCAAGGGACATTGCAACAACTTTAAACCATTATTTTATAGACTGAGTTGAAGATCTAACTCGAAGCAACTGCCCTCAGACCCATCAACCAATGCCAATGAACATCGACAAACCCTTTAATTTGTGCGTAATGTTGCAGTCACAAGTTGATAAAGCTGTGTGTAGTCTCAAAAGCTTTAAAGCCAAAAATGCATTTTGTATGAATGTAGCATTTCTAAAATATTTACAAATAAACTTTCATAGCACCCTAAACTACTATTATAAATGAATCCATAATAGAAAGTTCCTTCCCTGAACCCTGGAAGTGCTGTCATTACATCAGTCTTTAAATCAGGTAATGTTGCAATAACCAGCAACTACAGACCAATAAGCATACTTCCAGCATTCTCCAAAGTAATGGAGAAATTGATCATTGATAGCAGAGCAAATTGTAGATAATCTTAACAACAGTTCATTTACCCTGAACAGGATTCAATTTGGCATTAGAAAACATTACTCTACTGAGGCGGAAAACATCAAATCAGAGCTGGATGCAGGCGGTGTCATTGGTGCTGTTTTTATCGATGTTAGAAAAGCGTTAGACATAATTAACCACCAGATACTGTTGACTAAACTGTCTAGTTTTAAGATTTTCCCATGCACTCTGAAATTGATTGAATCATACATATCTGCAAGATCACTGTGTGTTAGGATACAAAACATTAAGTCAACATCACGAAACAACAATCTTTGGGTACGGCAGGGGTCAGTGCTGGTCAATTTGTTTTCTGCCAAGTTGTTGTCCTTTGAATGTCACCTGCCAAATGTATACCGATGATGCAGTTCTGAATGTCCATGCAAAAGATTAAAAAAACTCGCTGCATGCAAACGATTAAAAAAACTCGCTGCAGGAGGTGTGTGTGTGTGTGTGTGTGTGTGTGTGTGTGTGTGTGTGTGTGTGTGTGTGTGTGTGTGTGTGTGTGTGTGTGTGTGTGTGTGTGTGTGTGTGTGTGTGTGTGTGTGTGTGTGTGTGTGTGTGTGTGTGTGTGTGTGTGTGTGTGTGTGTGTGTGTGTGTGTGTGGTGTGTGTGTGTGTGTGTGTGTGTGTGTGTGTGTGTGTGTGTACACATGTATACAGACGTGGTCAAAAGTTTACATACACTTATAAAGAACATAATGTCATAGCTGTCTTGAGTTTCCAATAATTTCTACAACTCTTATTTTTTTGTGAAAGAGTGATTGGAGCACATACTTGTTGGTCACAAAAAACATTCATGAAGTTTGGTTCTTTTATGAATTTATTATGGGTCTCCTGAAAATGTGACCAAATCTACTTGGTCAAAAGTATACATACAGCAATGTTAATATTTGGTTACATGTCCCTTGGCAAGTTTCACTGCAATAAGGCACTTTTGGTAGCCATCCACAAGCTTCTGGTTGAATTTTTGACCACTCCTCTTGACAAATTTGGTGCAGTTCAGCTAAATTTGTTGGTTTTCTGACATTGACTTGTTTCTTCAGCATTGTCCACATTTTCTCAATGGGGTTTAAGTCAGGACTTTGGGAAGGCCATTCGAAAACCTTAATTCTAGCCTGATTTAGCCATTCCTTTACCACTTTTGACGTGTGTTTGGGGTCATTGTCCTGTTGGTACACCCAACTGCGCCCAAGACCCAACCTCCGGGCTGATGATTTTAGGTTGTCCTGAAGAATTTGGAGGTAATCCTCCTTTTTCAGTGTCCCATTTACTCTCTGTAAAGCACCAGTTCCATTGGCAGCAAAACAGGCCAAGAGCATAATACTACCACCACCGTGCTTGACAGTAGGCTTTGTGTTCATGGGATTAAAGGCCTCACCTTTTCTCCTCCAAACATATTGCTGGGTATTGTGGCCAAACAGCTTAATTTTTGTTTCATCTGAACATAGAACTTTCCTCCAGAAGGTCTTATCTTTGTCCAAGTCAATGATTTGTTTTTTCCGATCTGTGCTGAGTTCCTTTGACTTTCCCATTGTCGCGTTTGTAACCGAGTCTAGTGGCTGCGTCACATGAGCCCTATTTAAATGGGCTCAGAGAAGTCAACAGGTGTCGTCAATCATAATCACTCACATTAAGTTAAGAGGCCATGCCATGAAGCTAATTTGATTTGATTGTAACTTTTCTACATCACCAAAATTTACAATGTATGTTGCTGTATGTATACTTTTGACGTAGCAGATTTGGTCATATTTTCAGTAGACCCATAATAAATTCATAAAAGAACCAAACTTCATGAATGTTTTTTGTGACCAACAAGTATGTGCTCCAATCACTCTATCACAAAAAAATAAGAGTTGTAGAAATTATTGGAAACTAATGAGACAGCCATGACATTGTTCTTTACAAGTGTATGTAAACGTTTGACCACGACTGTATATATATATATATATATATATATATATATATATATATATAATATATATATATATATACCGTATTTTCCACACTATAAGGCGCACCGGATTATAAGGCGCACCTTCAATGAATGGCCTATTTTAAAACTTTGTTCATATATAAGGCGCACTGCATTATAATATAAGGCGCATAGAATAGACGCTACAGTAGAGGCTGGGGTTACGTTATGCATCCATTAGATGGAGCTGCGCTAAAGGGAATGTCAACAAAACAAATAGTGATTGTACTGACACTTCTACTTGCTGCTCTCTGTTCAACAACCCACTGTTCGAGTTTGTCCTCCAACTGTAGGCATCTCGCTTTGTTCCCTCTGAAACTCTGTTTAGTCTTCTTTACTTTGTACAGGTCATCATGTTGCTTCCTCCACTTCCGCACCATTGATTCGTTAATGTTAAATTCTCTCGCTGCTGCTCTATTCCCGTGTTCTACTGCGTGACTAATCGCCTTGAGTTTAAACTCTGCGTCGTAAGCGTGTCTCTTAATAGGAGCCATTTTTGGGTCTTTACATAAAGTTTAGGTCTCGCAACTACGGTAATCAGCCGCCGACTTCATTTTCCCCTTCTACGGTAAGCAGCCGTAGAAGGGGGAAAATTAAGTCGGCGTAGTTACCGTAGTTGCGAGACCTGTTGTGGTTCAATATTGGTCCATATATAAAGCGCACCGGATTATAAGGAGCACTGTCAGTTTTTGAGGAAATTGGAGGTTTTTAGGTGCGCCGTATAGTGCAGAAAATACAGTGTGTATATATATATATATATATATATATATATATAATATATATATATATATATGTGTGTGTGTGTGTGTGTGTGTGTGTGTGTGTGTGTGTGTGTATATATATATATATATATATATATATATATATATATATATATATATATATATATATATATATATATGTATGGATTCTTAATAGGACTAGTTGTTAAAGATCCCTAAATATTCAGCACAACAATTAAATGGGGTTGGAGATGTCCTCTTGGGTGGGGTGGAGTTTGGCACTAATCACGTGGTGCCACCAGTACAACACATCTTCAGTTGTGTTCCCCGACGTCATTGGGCGTTTCGGCCATTTATCACAAGACACCCTCTGCCGAGGTTGGCCCACCACAGGCTGATCAGACCTGGGTGTGTGTCGCATGGTGGCACCACGTGGTTATTTGGCAGCCCATGCTGCATCCCTGCGCTTCAGCCACAGCCAGTGACTGCTCCGTTATGCTGCGGTGGAAAGTTCTTTAATAGCCTTGCGTTGGGCCTGTCCTCTGATTCCTACTTCTTTAAGGAGCCTTGTGGTGGAACTGGCTACAAAGCCTCTACAGCCCACCTCCACTGGCCACACCTTCACGTTCCAGCCCCGTGCCTCTGCTTCAGCTGCCAAGTTGGTATATCGCAGCCTCTTCCGTTCGAATCCTTCATCGATGGCGTCCTCCCATGGGACCGTTAGCTCAACGATGAAGACACGGCGGCAGGACATGGACCAGAGGACCAGGTCTGGGCGCAGGCTGGTTGCTGCAATTTCGGGTGGGAAGATAAGTCTCTGGCTGAGGTCTACCCGCATTTCCCAATCTCGGGCTACGTTTAGTGGGCCCAAGTCTGGAGGTGATGGCTTGGTCCGCCGTTTCTCTCCTTCCCGGATGAAAGTTGTTTTGCGTGGGAAGGTTGCCTGAGCATTTAGAGGCATGGCATTGGTGACCACTCTCTTATTCTCAAGTTCGGCAGCCAAGCACTTCAGTACCTGGTTGTGGCGCCAGGTGTATCTCCCTTGAGTCAGACTGGTCTTGCAACCTACCAAGATGTGTTTGAGGGTTGCTGGGACTGTACACTGGAGACAGGCTGGGTCCTCTCCATACCAGAGATGTAGGTTGGTTGGAGAGGGCAGGACATCATATGTGGCTCTAATGATGAAACTTAGTCTATTAGACTCCATGCTCCATATTTCGTTCCACGTGATTGTTCTCCTCTCCACGCCCTCCCACGTCATCCAGCGGCCCTGCTGGGCTTGGGAGACTGCCTTGGCACACCTGGCTGCTTCCTCCTGGTGGCGCACTTCCTCCACCACCATGTGCCGCCGTTCGGTTGCAGTTGCCTTTTGCCACATGGGTGTTGTTGCTTCCACACCAAGGCCCCCTCTGCCATATTGGACATGCCCCACTA
>NC_084734.1:60514108-60629108 GCF_033978785.1 Entelurus aequoreus | reverse complement strand
GGTGGATAGATTAATTCAAGTGGTTGCAGCTCACAATTAAAAGGAGAGAAGTAAAAGAGAAAGCTGGTAAATTTTGTGATTGTCAATGACACATCAATTGTCAAAAAGTGATTTCTTGGGAACTACTATAAGTACATAATATACGAAGTGTAGTCTACTGAAAGATGTACTGTACAGCAGTGGTCCCCAACCATCCGTGGATCGATTGGTACCGGGCTGCACCAGAAATAAATAAAATAAAAAATGTTTTTTTATTTTTTTTTAAATCAACATAAAAAACACAAGATACACTTACAATTAGTGCACCAACCCAAAAAACCTCCCTACCCCATTTACACTCATTCACACTCATTCACACAAAAGGGTTGTTTCTTTCTGTTATTAATATTTCTGGTTCCTACATTATATATCAATATAGATCAATACAGTCAGCAAGGATACAGTCCGTAAGCACACATGATTGTATTTTTTTATGACAAAAAAATAAATAAACAAATAAATTTAAAAAAACATCCCCCCCGGTCCGTGGGACAAATTTTCAAGCGTTGACCGGTCCGCAGTTACAAAAAGGTTGGGGACCACTGCTGTACAGTATTTAACACCCATGTCTCACTTCATTTGACATTTGTAAGCTGCGATTCCTGGGAGGTGCCATTCTATTGTGTACACATTTAACTTAGGGTAAAAACAGAAACACACAACTCAACACAACCTGATGACACCTTGCAAAATTTTACTATGCATTTTGTCATTTTGTACATGCTGATACCACATTTAGGTTACGGAAAAAAGATGGTAGGTTATTTGATTGTCCCAAATGGTATCACCATTACAGTTTGAAGAACTTACTGAACAAGTTTACAAATGTACTCGCGCATTGCACATTAATATGCACAATTTATTTCACTTTATTAAGCGATATGTGACTAAAATTACTTTTTATGCAATTTTCTCTGGCTATTTTAAACATTTTGTGACAGGTGGGTGGAGACAACATCTTTTCTATTTTAATTTTCTTCCTAGGGATTGGTGCCGTTTGTATTTGTGGGGACCAAGGAAAGCATCTCAAATGCAACGGTACTGCTGGACTATCATCTCAACTATCTTAAGGTACACCAGAAATGCCCTACAGTGGTTTGACCAAAAAGGTTGATGATCTCATTTATCAAAAATCTAATAACCTTTTTAAGTTTCCTGATTGTATGAAACAAAACTACAGCTTGTTTTTTGAAACTCTATGCCCACAGGAGGTGGACCAGCTTCGTCTGGAGCGTCTTCAGATCGACGAGCAGCTGAGACAGATAGGAGGCGGGGCCAGTGTTGGAGGGACGGGCCCACGAAATCCTAAAGACAAAAGCTACGTGTTTGATAACGGCACAGGCCTTGGAAGAGGAGCAGGAGGGAAGCCCTATGGAGGAGGAGGAGGAAGAGGCAGCCGAGGTCGAAGAGGAGGGGGTGCAGCGTTTGCTTCAGGTGCAGTGGCATTACTACTTAAGCACTGACGACCCTTATTTGGACTCCTAAATATTTTTATGCAGTATGAACTAAATAAAAAAAGGGTCAGTTTAAATGTTTTTTTATTTGTGTGCCTTATCCACCAGGCACCAACTCCGAGGCATCCAATGCTTCAGAGACAGAGTCAGACCATAGAGACGAGCTTAGCGATTGGTCATTGGCTCCCACTGAGGAGCTGATGACAGGAGGTGGAACTTTGCCCAGACGGACGGACGGGAGGAGGAGAGGAGGTGGAGGGGGACCTCGAGGACGAGGGGGAAGAGGAAGAGGAGGATATAAAAGTGAATGATTATTATGT
This sequence comes from Entelurus aequoreus, assembly GCF_033978785.1. NCBI lineage: Eukaryota > Metazoa > Chordata > Actinopteri > Syngnathiformes > Syngnathidae > Entelurus > Entelurus aequoreus. Next base: position 60,627,295 of record NC_084734.1, on the reverse strand, counting down.
CTAAGTTATATTGTCATTTTTTGTGCTTTTGGCAGCTTCTCAAGACGTTCAAAACAGCGTTGTATGATGTGTTGTCTTTGGCTGTCTCGGTTAGGTGACGATGTACAGTGGAGTGACCCTAGGCCTCGTCATAGCAGAGACCCCAAGACGAGAGCACAGGAAGACACCCTTCAGGTAAAGTGCTTTATAATTCATGGAAGTTATGTAGTTGTTCGACATTGTGTATGCTCAAAGTTATTTTGCTTTCAAAGTCAATTACATAGCACTTAAACTGAGTTGACAGTGAGTTTTACACAATCTTCGGCTATACAATACCTGGACTTGGGCATCGACGGGCACATTACATTCCGACTCTCCCGGAATCACACACATTTTTAAATGTTGATTCCTATTTTTGATGGACCAGAAGAATTAGCTGCTACAGAGTTGGCTAAGTGACTAATATCCATACACTGTGTAGAGCCGCTCCTCTAAGACAGTAATCCTCCATTTTGACAAATAAAGTACATTTCTTAAATTTTACTATCACTGGAAGACGAGGCTAAACATGTTCAGAGTTTCCCCTATATTGGCGGTGGGGACATGGTTAGGGTTGTGGTCAATATGACATCTTCACATTAATTTGCTATGATGCATAATGTGTACATACATTTAAAACAGATTTGTTAATTTTTAATTCTACATTTATTTTTCTTACATAATATTGTTTTGCTCTATTTTTCAATTGTTGCTGCTTATTGTACAATGTACTTTGTTGATCTCCAATCCTTTTAGTCACTTTCAAAAAAGATTGGCAACAAATCTAGCATCTATTTCTGGGGTTATTGGAGACTGTACTCGGGTTTAGAGGCACTATTACGTCTGTCGTGCCATGTCCACAACAAAAAGAGAGCTGCAGAGAGCCTGACGTCACACTTGCTTCACTGCTAGGAGCCTTCTTTCCTTAAAAGCCGCCAGTGTAATCTTAAATTTTGAAGATTGCTGTCCACGGGTATATCTTTGATACATTAAAGTACGTCAACTTCGCGGTCAAGCTGCCTTACTCCAGACAACCCAGTGCATATTGCTTACGTTGTCATATTTGGTTTCGGCAGTGCTGTTCTGTTGATGAAAATGTCTTTTTTCGGTAACATTTTCGATGCATCATTAGTAAAAAGCGCCCAAATAATAATAATAATATATATATATATCCATTCATACTAACGACCTGCTGGTGTTAATGTGTATGTTAGTGTGATATGATGTTTATTTTTCCAATGGTCTGTGGACACATCGTATTGGTGGAGAATGAGGAAGTGTTATGTCTGGGAGTGAAACGCGGAGGCGGATGTGTGTGCATTGAGAAAATACTTAAGGAATCGGGCCCGTTGCTAGCATTAAATTGGCAATATAACCTAAAAAGAGGGCCGGACTTTGTATTTTCTTCTGGACGGTACAATACATTATATTACTTTTTGTTTTCATGTAAAAAAACAAAACACCTTATTTTTAAGGTGTGGCGGCTAGTGTATTACCATGGCGTACCGCCACAATCAAATACATTAAGGGGGAACCCTGATGATACACGCAAAGGAAAAGCAAGCAAGAGCAGGCAAGCTAATTGCTAAGCTAGCCGCTGAAACAACAGAAGATATAAGTGATTCGTGAAGTAAATTATATTTATATAATGCCTTTCTCTAGTGACTCAAAGCGCTTTGAATAGTGAAAAAGTTTCGGAAGTGTAGAGTGATGTAATTTATAACAGAAAGTAAGCAATTATTAATAGGAAATGAACAAGTGGAATAATAACAGTTGGAGAGAGAATAATTCTAACTACTGTTGTGCTGCTCTGTTTTTGTTAAACGAACACTGTCAGGCTTACGTAGGAGGAAGACAAATCGACCCATAAAGCGACAGTGTTGATACCAAGGGTAGTATCATAATATGATTAATACGAAAGTTGTTAGATTTATATTTTTATTTTTCCAATTTTTTTTTTTTTTGTTGTTGTTGATGTTTACCAACTCTGGTAATAATTTCCAAGACACAGGAGGGTTTTGTGGGCAAAAAACAAGGTATTTAAATGAGTAATAGCTAGTTTTAAATGTTGTGTTGACATTGTTACACCGTCAATAGCACTCACCATTAATACATTAAAAAAAAAGGTCAATACATTCGATGCCACTTTCATTTATGGGTGATTAGAATCGGCAGCATTAAACCCTGATTGGAACACCTTTATCTCTAACACATAAACAACAGGATGTGTGTTCATGTTTTTGCAGTGAAAGCGGGTGAACGGTTTGTCAAAAACTTTTATCCGAATAACTGAATCATACAAAAAGGGGCATACCAAAATTAAAAGAGCTGTTTGCAACCTGCTCACGGTTAGTTTTCAAAGCAAGAAATATAAAGAGGACACCATTGGCTAGCTTGTGTTACCATTAGTGGTTTAACACAACACATTGGTGTGAAAACTGTCTATATTTTTCACAATTAAGTTTGGATAGTAAAAAATTTTTACCGGCCTGTATAAAATGGTTGGTGTTTATGCCGGCACTCACCCGGTCTCGTCAACACGTACGCACAGAGAGCGCGTGCACACATAAAAAAGCAGTCCAAAAGAGGCAACAAACAATTTGCAGTCATGTTGTTGTTATGATAGAATAAACATTAAATGACAGCTAACGCTAACTATCTAAATTGCTATTATTAGCCAACGACACGCAGAGCTAATTCGCGTGCAAGTGTTACGTATGTACATATGTACGTACGTAGCTACGTCATTACGTAAGAGAAGCCGGAAGAGGGCGGATTATACTGTGTGAAATACATTGGAAAGTTGGCGCCCTCTAGACATCTGTGTAAATCTTGCAAACATCCCCTTTTAAAGGCCTACTGAAACCCACTACTACCGACCACGCAGTCTGATAGTTTATATATCAATGATGAAATCTTAACATTGCAACACATACCAATACGGCTGGGTTAACTTATAAAGTGCAATTTTAAATTTCCCGGGAAACTTCCGGGTGAAAACGTCTATGTATGATGACGTTTGCGTGTGACGTCAATGGTTGAAGCGGAAGTATTCGGACACATTGTATCCCAATACAAACAGCTCTGTTTTCATCGCAAAATTCCACAGTATTCTGGACATCTGTGTTGGTGAATCTTTTGCAATTTGTTTAATGAACAATGGAGACTGCAAAGAAGAAAGCTGTAGGTGGGATCGGTGTATTAGCGGCTGGCTGCAGCAACACAACCAGGAGGACTTTGAGTTGGATAGCAGACGCGCTATCCGACGCTAGCCGCCGACCGCATCGATGATCGGGTGAAGTCCTTCGTCGTGCCGTCGATCGCTGTAACGCAGGTGAGCACGGGTGTTGATGAGCAGATGACGGCTGGCGTAGGTGGAGCGCTAATGTTTTTATCATAGCTCTGACGAGGTCCCGTAGCTAAGTTAGCTTCAATGGCGTCGTTAGCAACAGCATTGCTAGGCTTCGACAGGCGGCACAGCATTAACCGTGTGGTTACAGGTCCAGTGTTTGGTTCGGTGTCTCCTGATAGTAGTATTGTTGATGTTCTGTCTATCCTTCCAGTCAGGGGCTTATTTCTTTTGTTTCTATCTGCATTTAAGCACGATGCTATCACGTTAGCTCCGTAGCTAAAGTGCTTCACCGATGTATTGTCGTGGAGATAAAAGTCACTGTGAATGTCCATTTCGCGTTCTCGACTCTCATTTTCAAGAGGATATAGTATCCGAGGTGGTTTAAAATACAAATCCGTTATCCAAAATAGAAAAAGGAGAAAGTGTGGAATCCAAGGAGCCCTTTTACCTAAGTTACGGTCAGAGCGAAAAGAGATACGTCCTGCACTGCACTCTAGTCCTTCACTCTCACGTCCTCATTCACAAATCTTTCATCGTCGCTCAAATTAATGGGGTAATCGTCGCTTTCTCGGTCTGAATCGTTCTCGCTGCTGGTGTAAACAATGGGGAAATGTGAGGAGCCATGCAACCTGTGACGTCACGCTACTTCCGGTACAGGCAAGGCTTTTTTTATCAGCGACCAAAAGTTGCGAACTTCATCGTCGATGTTCTCTACTAAATCCTTTCAGCAAAAATATGGCAATATCGCAAAATGATCAAGTATGACACATTATATGGATCTGCTATCCCCTTTTAAATAAAAAAAAAATCATTTCAGTAGGCCTTTAAAGTACTGTTGTCTTCTATTTCAGGATATGCCGTATAAAAAGATTGATAACTGCATTTACTGTCAGATAGTTTGAAGGTTTGTTTTTTCCCTACATGGGCCAAAAGTGCACATGTGAAAGCTGCTATCTCGATTGTGGCTCCAATAACTTAGATTGGGTCAACAATATCACAACACATAATTTACAAGTCAGTGCAGTCAGCAGTGTCACAATGTGATATGTCATTTGGGATTTTTTCTGCTTTAAATACAACTGGCTGACATACTAAAGGGGTTCAGGCGTTTGTCTTTGTGAGTGACACTGAAGGTTTCTCTTTTCCTCAACAGTCAATTGGAATATGAGCCACTTATTAACCGTCCCCTTGTGTGATAGACAGCATGTCATTTATGGCTACACTTAGTAGTCTGTTCCAATTTACGCACTTTAACTTGTGCCTCAAAGGTAGTGCTATTCAAGTTGAATTGTAAATCAAGTTAAGCCCAAATAGAGATTAACCAATAAATGACAAACATTGTTGCTATTTACTCTTCTAAAATTAAAGGACACTAGAATTTTTTTTTACACATTTATGCATCATCAAGTAGTCAACATTTGAGTAACATTGTTGTAACAAAACTGGTGGAAAAGGGCCAAATGATGCTCGCAGTAAATATTCCCTCCAAAGACATCGTTTGGACATGTTCACTGTGTGGTGTACAGCTATTCAAACGATATGTTCAGAAGACAGCAAATCTATACTGCTATACTTAAATTCAAGTTCACTTTATTTAAAGGTGCTATATGTAATAATGAGGCCAGGAATGGTACTGCAATCACAGTAAAAATGCTGTAGTCCCCTCCCACTCTCCATGACTGAGGTTGCCAGATACGTAGCCGAAACCGAATCCTACTCCAAGAAACTTCAAATGGCAATCGGCGAGTCCTACACTGTAGGTTTCTCTTGTTTATGCTTCTTACAAGATGGTTTACTAAGTAATTATGCCACATTTTACTGATGTAGATTAGCTACGTGTATTTGTAAAGTTACGCAGCAATATTTTCGTCAGGAGTCGGGACAGATTGTTGGCATTACCCTGCTAAAATATCTAGTTTGACCGCACGGACCAACATCGAAATAATTATATATGATAGTATATAATATATTATATATCGCATAGGCCTACTTTGATGGCAAGCCAAGGCCAACAGTAAAATTACCGCCACATTTTGTTCAGCATAACTCCATATTGCATCCAACCTGACGCATTGCATTCTCTTCCATGTACGCACATTTACCATCTTTCAGTGCAGAGTGCAATTCTATGAGCCAACCCACGTTACGTATAAATCATATAGCCTGCTACCATGTTAATACACAAAGTAGAAAATCATTACATGTAATGCATTATATTGTGCCAAGCAAGTACCACACCATATGTGCATGATGTACATACAGTACCAGAAACCGCAGTTAGTCGTGCTAATGTTGGAACGCGTTTCCTCAGCGTATCAGCATATTGAGAACGAAATAGGCACTGACACTACCAATATTTTATTTGTCGAAAATATATTATGCCTCGTCAGTTGTATGACACATCGACATACAGGCAAACGGCCATATATATCCCCCATTAGCCTATATGTCGATGTGTCATTGACCGGGCTAGCATGCTAACTAAGCATTACACTCGGAGCTGAGCATCACACTCAGCATTCGTTGCACGAACATAATAGCTTTGTTAGACAAGATCATAGTCTCAATGTCTCCATCTTTCAAAGGCATCCCCGTTACAAATCCTTGTTTTGTTCCTGGCTTTGTCATGAATAAGTTGAGAATCGTAACGGCCCCTTTAAGATTTACTAAGGTCTGACATGTTTAGTAACTTTACCAGTGGCAGTAGTCAGACGAAGGTGGCGTTGCGTAACTGGCAACCTGGATGTGATACACTCACAGACTTTCTAATTGGTCAAACGGTGGAGGACGGGGCATCGAAATTAAAACAATAACAAGATTTTGGGGCTGTAAATCTAATTTTGAAATGATCATATCCCGGCTGAATTACCGTTATCAGTAATAAAGGTATTCGAAAAGGACATGATTTAGTAATGCCTTTTGACATATCAGAGCCATTTAAAGGCCTACTGAAATGATTTTTTTTTATTTAAACGAGAATAGCAGATCCATTCTATGTGTCATACTCGATCATTTCGCGATATTGCCATATTTTTGCTGAAAGGATTTAGTAGAGAACGACGACGATAAAGATCGCAACTTTTGGTATCTGATTAAAAAAAAGCCTTGCCCCTACCGGAAGTAGCGTGACGTAGTCAGTTGATAGCCTCCTCATATTTTCCTATTGTTTTCAATGCAGCTAGAGCGATTCGGACCGAGAAAGCGACGATTACCCCATTAATTTGAGCGAGGATGAAAGATTTGTGGATGAGGAACATTAGAGTTAAGGACTAGAATGCAGACATATCTTTTTTCGCTCTGACCGTAACTTAGGTACAAGCTGGCTCATTGGATTCCACTCTCTCTCCTTTTTCTATTGTGGATCACAGATTTGTATTTTAAACCACCTCGGATACTATGTCCTCTTAAAAATGAAAGTCGAGAACACAAAATGGACATTCACAGTGACTTTTATCTCCACGACAATACATCGACGAAACACTTTAGCTACGGAGCTAACGTGATAGCATCGTGCTTAACTGCATATAGAAACAATATAAATAAATCCCTGACTGGAATGATAGACAGAAGATCAACAATACTATTAAACCAGGGACATGTAAATACACGGTTAATGCTTTCCAGCCTGGCGAAGTTTAAAAATGCTGTTGCTAACGGCGCCATTGAAGCTAACTTAGCTACGGAGCTAACGTGATAGCATCGTGCTTAACAGCATATAGAAACAAAATAAATAAATCCCTGACTGGAAAGATAGACAGAAGATCAACAATACTATTAAACCAGGGACATGTAAATACACGGTTAATGCTTTCCAGCTTGGCGAAGCTTAAAAATACTGTTGCTAACGACGCCATTGAAGCTAACTTAGTATAACGGGACCTCACAGAGCTATGATAAAAACATTAGCGCTCTACCTACGCCAGCAAGCCCTCATCTGCTCATCAACACCCGTGCTCACCTGCGTTCCAGCGATCGACAGAAGGACGAAGGACTTCACCACGATCATCTGTGCGGTCAGTGGCTAGCGTCGGCTAGCGCGTCTGCTATCCGAGTCAAAGTCTTCCTGGTTGTGTTGCTGTAGTCCGCCGCTAATACACCGATCCCACCTACAACTTTCTTCTTTGCAGTCTTCATTGTTCATTAAACAAATTGCAAAAGATTCACCAATACAGATGTCCAGAATACTGTGGAATTTTGAGATGAAAACAGAGCTATTTTGTATTGTATTCAATGGGTTACCGATACTTCTGTTTCACTGGTTACGTCACACGCATACGTCATCATCCAAAGACGTTTTCACCCGAAAGTTTAGCGGGAAATTTAAAATTGCACTTTATAAGTTAACTATCAGACTGCGTGGTCGGTAGTAGTGGGTTTCAGTAGGCCTTTAATGATGACTTGACATTAAATGATTACATATGGCACCTTTAATATTGTCCTTTAAAGGCCTACTGAAATGATTTTTTTTATTTAAACGGGGATAGCAGATCTATTCTGTGTGTCATACTTGATCATTTCGCGATATTGCCATATTTTTGCTGAAAGGATTTAGTAGAGAACGACGACGATAAAGATCGCAACTTTTGGTATCAGACAAAAAAAAGCCTTGCCCCTACCGGAAGTAGCGTGACGTAGTCAGTTGAACATTTCCGCAAAGTTCCCTATTATTTACAGTGATGGCGGCCAGAAGTGAAAGCGATTCGGACAGAGAAAGCGACAATTTCCCCATTAATTTGAGCGAGGATGAAAGATTTGTGGATGAGGAAAGTGCAAGTGAAGGACTAGTGGGGAGTGGAAGCGATTCACATAGGGAAGATGCTGTGAGAGGCGGGTGGGACCTGATATTCAGCTGGGAATGACTATAACAGTAAATAAACACAAGACATATATATACTCTATTAGCCACACAACCAGGCTTATATTTAATATGCCACAAATTAATCCCACATAACAAACACCTAGGTGTTTGCTATGCTAGCTCCTAGCTCCTAGCTCCCGTCCATATAACCAGCCAATACAATTCAAACACCTGCACAACACACACAATCACTCAGCCCAAAGGACCGTTCACCTAACCCAAGTTTCATAAAGCTTATATATTTACCCAAAGTTACGTACGTGACACGCACGTACGGGCAAGCGATCAAATGTTTGGAAGCGCGCGGGTGGGACCTGATATTCAGCTGGGAATGACTACAACAGTAAATAAACACAAGACATATATATACTCTATTAGCCACAACACAACCAGGCTTATATTTAATATGCCACAAATTAATCCCGCATAACAAACACCTAGGTCAGGGGTCGGCAACCCGCGGCTCCGGAGCCGCATGCGGCTCTTTGACCACTCAGCGGCTCAGCTACATACTTGCCGACCCCCCCAATTTTCCCAGGAGACCTATGGATCTCAGTTTCTCTCATAGATAAGTCCCAGGGAAAATGTAATCCTATTTACACTCTAATTACTAAATAAAGGGAGTGCCCTAATTGCACTGCAGTAATTGTCCTCTATAGCATTTACAAACAGCGTGCCAGCCTGGCCACATGTTGTATGTTGCTTTTACTTGCACACATAGGAGACAGCAAAGCATACTTACTCACCAGCCACACAGCTTACACTGACGGTAGCCGTATCAAACAACTTTAACATTGTTACGTTACAAATATGCGCCACACTGTGAACCCACACCAAAAAAGAATGAAAAACACATTTCTGGAGAACATCCCACCGTAACACAACATAAACGCAACACAACCAATACCCAGAATCCAGTGGCGTGCGGTGAGGTTAATGTCTGGTGAGGCACGACTGCATTATCACAGTCAGATTTACAAACATATGAACCTGCAGTGCAGGTGTACCTAATGTTGTGTCCCTGCGGTCGTTCGCGGCTCCTGCAGCGCGAGCATTGTTGTTTTTGCACTTTTTGGCTTCTTGTTAAGTGACTTTTTTTTGGGTGGATTCTGTCTTGCACGTGGAGGGTTTGGGTGTGGGCTTTGGTTGGTGTGGCGCTCCCGTCGGGCGATGCATTCTGCGGCGGAGGTGCTTGGCACCAGGCGGCAGGGTTATGAGACGAGCCTCCAGTTTTATGATCGCTCAGCACAAGAAATACGTTACACACATACAGTTGTTGACAAGATACACTGTACATTATATACCTCAGCTAACTAAACTATGGAAATGTATACCGTAATTTCCGGACTATAAGCCGCTACTTTTTCCCCTCGTTCTGGTCCCTGCGGCTTATACAAGGGTGCGGCTTATATACGGCCTGTTCTTCTCCGACACCGACGAAGAGGATTTCGGTGGTTTTAGTACGCAGGAGGAAGACGATGACACAATGATTAAAGACTGACTTTTCATATACCGGTAGGCTGGTTATTTTGATAACGTACAGGCGAGCACTTTGTATTACTTTGCACCGTTGTATTATTTGTACTCTGCACGAATGCTGTTCGCCATGTCAAAGATGTGAAAGTTTGATTGAATGATTGGAAGATTTATAGTTAATAAATGGGACGCTTTGCGTTCCCAAACAGTCATCTCTGTCCCGACAATCCCCTCCGTGGTAGCAGGAACCCCTATATACTACGCTAATTACACATCAAAACCCTGCGGCTTATAGTCGGGTGCGGCTTATATATGGAGCAATCTGTATTTCCCCCTAAATTTAGCTGGTGCGGCTTATAGTCAGGTGCGGCTTATAGTCCGGAAATTACGGTAATATAATTCATATAGCAATACAGTCTCACTGCACAGCAGGCCAGCAGTTAGCCGAGTCATTGCGCACAATCCATGTTGAGGCACAAATCAGTGACGTGCCTCAACTGGCTGCTGATCACCGCACCGTCTCTTCTCTGTATTTGAACGGCAAATGTGAAAATAAAAATAAAAATAATCTAAAACTGGTGAAGTTACATGGAAAATAACTTTAGTATAATTACTGGATACATATAACAATTTAATTAATTTTTTTTTCTTTTTACTTTCTTTTTTCTTTCCATGATGGCAGGTGAGGCCGTGCCGTGCTTCCCCTGCCTCTAGTGACGGCACGCCACTGCCAGAATCCCATGCAGCCCTAACTCTTCCGGTCTACATTATACACCCCCGCTACCACCAAATCCCCCCACACATCAACCCCCCCTCTCCGTGCGTTGGTTGAGCGGAAGAGTTAGGGCTGCATGGGATTCTGGGTATTGGTACCGTCAGTGTAAGATGTGTGGCTGCTGAGGTAGTACGCCTTGCTGTCATTTACGTGAGCAAACTGAAACTGCATTCTACATGTGGTAGAGCAGGTACACTTTTTGGGCAGGCTGTAGAGGGCGCCAAAAGCAGTGTCATCACGCCCTGATATTCGGGAGTCTCCCGGGAAAAATGAGAGGGTTGGCAAGTATGACGCTATCAAGTGGCATTCATTCAAAACTCGCGGGCCGCACTAACATCAAATTTCCACATTAAAGTGCGTGCCGGTGCGTGTGTCAGAGACCCCTGGGTAACATAGCACAAAGCATTTAAACTTTGTATGCGGTGTTTTTCATTTTACATTTTTTTTTGTGGCTCCCATTATTTTCTTTAATTTGTGAAACTTGCCAAAATGGCTCTTTGAGTGGTAAAGGTTGCCGACCCCTGACCTAGGTGTTTGTTATGCTAGCTCCTAGCTCCCGTCCATATAACCCGCCAATACAATTCAAACACCTGCACAACACACACAATCACTCAGTCCAAAGGACCGTTCACCTAACCCAAGGTTCATAAAGCTTATATATTTACCCAACGTTACGTATGTGACACGCACGTACGGGCAAGCGATCAAATGTTTGGAAGCGCAGCTGCGTACTCACGGTACCGCGTCTGCGTCTGTGTATCCAAATCAAAGTAATCCTGGTAAGAGTCAGTGTCCCAGTTCTCTACAGGCGTCTGTGTATCGAAGTCAAAGTCCTCCTGGTAAGAGTCTCTGTTGTCCGAGTTCTTCGATCTTGACTGCATCTTTCAGGAATGTAAACAATGAAACACCGGCTGTGTTGTGTTGCTGACTTCCCTCGCAAAATACTCCGCTTCGCACCGACAACTTTCTTCTTTGCTTGCTCAGCTTCTTTCTCCATAATGCAATGAACAAATTGCAACAGATTCACCAACACAGATGTCCAGAATACTGTGGAATAATGAGATGAAAACAGAGCTATTTTGTATTGGCTTCAATGGTGTATCCATACTTCTGTTTCACTGGCTAGGTCACGCGCATACGTCATCATCCAAAGACGTTTTCAACCGGAAGTTTAGCGGGAAATTTGAAATTGCACTTTATAAGTTAACCCGGCCGTATTGGCATGTGTTGCAATGTTAAGATTTCATCATTGATATATAAACTATCAGACTGCGTGGTCGGTAGTAGTGGGTTTCAGTAGGCCTTTAAATATATTATAAATGGTTACTAAAATGTGAGGAGTTTAGTCACTTTTGTGAGATAGAGTAAATGGTGACTATACCAAGTTTTAATGTTCAAAGCAAAAAATCAGAATTTTAAAAACCACCTACTTCCCCTCACAGATTCGTGTGGATGGGAACAATGAACGCAGCGTGCAGCATTCCTCAGGAGGGAGAGGAGGGTCATCTTCATCACAAGGTGGCATCAGTGCCAGCGGTGAGGGCCCGCCACGCAATCATCACCGGCCCATCAGAGACCGAGGGATGAAGAAGGAGAAACAGGACGCTCCCCCACTGGTGAACGGAGTGTCGTAGATACGCCACTGGAGGACCTTCTCTCTTTGACACATATACTCAGAAAGAACACACATCCTCTCACACAAACACATCAATAACACAAAACACAACCAGTCATTAACCATCCACAGTTATCCCCCTCCCCCCCCAACACACTTTTTTTTTTTTAGACAGAAGGTTCCATTCCATCATAAGAGGCTTATTGTAGTGAAGACTGCTGCTGGTCTTCTTTGTCAGCGAACTGCACACTACAGTGTCAGTGCAGTGTCGAGGGCTGGTCTGGGACAAAATGGATGTTTTTCTCTTGCAGTGAGAAAACAATGAAGCCTCCCGACCAGCAAACCTTCTGTCGAAACACATCTAACATTCAGTTAAATGCACCGCTTCTCCTTTACTAGCGCATTAAGCAAGATGGTGACGCTGTGCATGCGAGCCTTCACTGTCTCCGCTTCTTGAAGTTTAGTACTTGTACTTCAACTTACTCGAACATTTTCCATGTGGTTAGGGCACAATGAGGGCAGTCTGTTTGACATGCTTGGGGATCAAGGGAAGGGGCTTCTGTCCTCAACTCTGGAAGAGTTAGGTGGTAAAGTATGGGCAATATCTTACTTGACACATCAATTTCAGCTTCTGTAATTGCTTGTATTGTATTAAACTTGCAAAGAATTGTAATAAGTGACACACATACTAACAAAATGACCCTTTGTCAGATTGTCATCCTGCAGCAGGGTAAGTGTGTGTTTAAGACCCAGTGTTGGACATCTAATCCACACACTTGTCTTTGCTCCACCACCTGAGCGTGATTTTACATTAGGCTCCTTTTGTTAGGCAGGGCAACATGAACACTTCCCAACTAATTTTCCCTGCTTAGATCGGTAGGCCCCTGTTCTCTGTGGACAACAGTTAACAGCACACAGCTGAAGTTGTGAACTTCAGTGTTGGAGAAAATCAGAGGGCTGGAATCCAACATAACAAATCATGGATTTCATAATGTCATGGTAGAAAAAACCTTTTACTGAGTTAAAGCAGGAGATATTTTTAGACTTAACCTCTAGGATCTGTTCTTAGTCCTAATAGCCTTGTCGAATAAACCACCCCTCGTTCTGTGATTTAGGTTGGAGTAGGTATTTTTTGGTGGCTCTCATCAAGAGTCACACACATATTGTTTTGTCCCCAATTCCAACAAGAAGTGTTTTCAGTTGGCTTGTTTTTGTAGATCAAATCAGTCTCCCAATGTGTATGAGCCAACATAAGTCCACGGCACAGTTGTCACAATCATGAAAGTGGCATGAATTCCTGTTTTGATTCTTCATTTTACATTTAGCTTAACTGTTTAGAATCGTGTGTGTGTACATAGTACATTAGAATTGTAAATTACAACCAGTCATTACGTCGAACAAATTGTGTCAACATGTTTATGGCGTCAATCATTAACGATCAATTTGGATGCCACTTTTTCTGTTTGACATGGTGGCTGATGCTATTCAGCCGTCAGTTACTATGTTCCTGCGATATATGTAACACATCCTGGTGTGCGAATGTGTGTGTGCGGGTGTAACCGTAAAGTTAACTAAAACTTTTCAAGCCACAGCATAAACTCTTTTGGATCCTTAAAGGGGACCAATGAACATTCTACTGTACATTTAACACAACTCCTTTTGGTCTAGATATTATCAAATATGCTTTGGTGTACATTTTGCATAAATCATTCTTCACAGTCATATTTATAACCCATATTTTGTGTCCGATGCCCCATCCTTTCCAGTATCATTTATCTCATCAAAATGTACACAGTTATATACTGTATATCTTGAAGATGAACAATACCACTATTTGTTTTTAAGTCATGCTCAGAAGTAAACTTCATAAACAATATATAGATTTGCCGGTCACAGCATTAGGTACACCTGCCCACTCAGAGATAATAAAAGAAACACAGCATTTACCCTACCCTACATGCTGCACGTTGGTAAAAATAATATTTTATAAAGTGGTAATGTCACAATGTTGCTGTCTTTCATTGGAGTTTAGGAGCTTATCCAACTTGTACTTAGTGGACCATGTTGACAAAACAGTCCCGTGTTGGGTACAAATAAATATGGATGTATATATTTTAAAGACATCAGAGCAGGCAAGTTATCATAAAAAGAGAAGAACTAACGCTGGAGGCTCCAGACATCAGCATTAAAGAGCAGAGCAGAGAGCATGAACTAGAAATGCCCACATTAGTATATCCGTCAATCTGTGATGTCACAAATGGCCCATTGTTTAAAACAGCGTTCAGAGGCATCTACAACTGTCTAAGCTCACGTCCAAATGAATGAACCTTATGATATGACGCTTTGACATTGTTTCACCCTAGTATCCCACATTGTAACAACTTGTCTAAGTCGGAAAAGAGGAACATCATTATCGGCCCCCTGTAATGTTGAGTCAGATTCACAGCTCCTGAGGCTTTTAATAGGATGTTTTTATCTCTGTGCCTTGGATTTATGCTATTGTTTGGCTCTTTCACAAGCACTGACTGCTTGGTATTTTATATTTAGACCTTTGCAACACTAGTTTCTGATTTTCTCCTCCCACAAGTCTTAGTGTCTGGTCTCATGGTATGTATTTCAATACTCGCTGTGCTTTTTTTCTGAGGCCAGTATTTCCTTGCCACTGTGCTTATTTTGTCAGAAGTATGGAATAATGGTGGTTTATTTCTCCCTAGTCCTTTACATTCTAACCGCAGCCTAGCTGCATTTTTACAATTAGCCTTTTCTGCAAAGCATCCAAAAGCGATTCTAGTAGAAATAACCTTTTTACTATCCATAGAACATCAAATAAATTGTGTTGTTTCAAGAGAGGGAGAGAGAGAGAGGGGTGGCATACTGTATATAATGATGTCATTTTTTTGTTTGAGGAAAAACTATTTGTAATATTGTTTCAAATGTGCACTTATCCTAATTTTCTCTCTTTTTTGCTGTTTGATATCAGTTGAATGCTAGATCTCTTGATAATAAACTTGCTGTAAAAAGTATCCTCCACAGCAGGGTTGAGTGACATTGATAGTGAAATGTTTAAAAGTGTGTTAGAATATAGGGGAAAAACGGAAACAAATGTTCCAAAGACTGTCGATTGTTGCAGTCCATTTACCATCGATCAGACGATGACTTAAAAATCTCAAATATTCCAGCCGGTGTCAACCCTTGGTTATTTGTGACTATGGCTTTGACAAGCAAACGTTTTCGCTCGTTCCCAGTCAGCTAAATACTCAAATATTGTCAGGAATTGTAACAATATGGCAATTGGACTTTTCTTATTTGTTGTTGAGTTGTTCAGTTCTCAATTTTAGATATGGCGTCTCTAGTGAATGCCGTCACAATAGTGTTGACAATGGCTGGCAAATGGTTGTCCTTCTTACCAGTAGGTCATTGGCCTGGCTGGTAGAAAAAAACATTTGTCTCATTCCACGGGAGTGTGGATACAAGCAATCTTTGGGGGAGAGATATAAGCAGACAATAAACAACCACCTCTGTTTCAAGGGGGACACAACACTATTGCGACTACCCACCGGGGACATAAATATGAAAGGTGGATTGTCCAACAAACAAGAAAAGTCCAGTTGCCGCCATTCAACCTTTGTGTATTAACATGATCTGGATGACTTAGAATCTTATTGTGTTAAAAACTCATTTCCCAAAAATGTCTTGGGTTTCCATTCCAATATTACATAGTGTTTAACTGAATCAATAATGTAACAAAGATATTCCTCCAGTTTTCTAATAGATGAATAGCTGTCCACATGTAGATCTAGTAAGCCAGCACTCTGGAATAATACTGCGGTTCACAATAACCGTGACATTACCAACACTTCTTTCACACCCAGGAGAACGGTTTAAGTCACTATGCTGCAACTGATTTACTGTACGGTTGGACTCCAGCCTTAATATATGATACACTTTGTAAAACCTGATGTCAGCTTTACTGCAACAGAATGAGTTGAATAGATTTGTGTGCATTGTTTTGTTTTAGTTGATAATACTAACAAATGGTGTTGCAAAAAAGGTTTGTACTATAGTAACAAAGAAAAAAATACGTTAAGGAGAAGGCGAGGAAACTGTTGCATGCTGCCCATTTATTGTAAAGAACCGGAGGGAAGTATCTGTGGAAATTGATTCAATTTAAAGAAAGGAGTTTTATAGCATTCAATATTGAGGATGAGTACATGTTACCACGGTCAATTGAAGAAACTGAAAGTAATGGTGATACTTTCAAAGCAGTTTAAGCTTGGAAGTTTCAACAAAAGCTGTCATTTCCTATCGATAGGTTTTTGCATAACAATTGTACATAAATGATGCCACTTAACTAAAAGTTGCAGCATGAATTGGAAGTCCAATGGCTGTCCACTTCCTAATAAAAACAAACGTTTTCACAGGACTACCATGAAGTAAACTGGACATGACTTTTATCACCTATCGATGCATTGCAGTTTTAATGAGTCGATTTTGTACAACAAGGTTGAAAGATTCAATTGACAGTAGGACTAAAAACGGTTCTCTAAAGGTTAGTTTGTATGAATGTATGTCAATGGTGTCAACCTACTAAGTGTACCTTCAACATTTCTAGGGAGTCAATTTTTTTACCCGCGACTCACTGCAAGCCGATTTCGATAATTTTGGGTTAGATTAAAAAAAAAATGTCTCAGATGTGAAGAAATGACTGATCTACAAACATGAGATAACGTGTAAACATTTGGGTGGACGATGTTAAAAGATGATTTTTAAGAAAACAGATGGATAATGACATGATTTGGTGTTGAAATATGACCATGCACCTCTGTCACATGTTGCATTTAACCACATGTTTCATGTGCAATCAGCGCAAGACGACCAACGTTGACTTTTTGTCGTTGCAGCAAATGGTTCTTCTACTCTCATTCCACAATGTATTAATGCAACAGAAGTTAACTAGACACATTTTTTGTCTGTTTTAACACCAGAGCGTCAGGAAGAAAAAAACAGATGCATAGAAAATGTGTACATACTTTAACCAGGGTAGTCTAAAAAGCTGTAAATCTTGTGAGCACTTTTGGGCATTTTTGTTTCTTTCCCTTTGTAAATACTACTAGCATTTCAGGTGTCTGGGTTTACATGTCTGGTTATAGTGCAATATATTTTGTATGCAAGCAGTTTCAATAAATAAAGGTTGATCTTCTGATAACTGCCTGGCCTTTGAATTCAACAGCTAGTTCACAAAGATAAAGACATTTTAACACTTTGAAAAACCATGGTGTCACGGCCCGGGCGCATGCCAATGCGCACTAATCGGTGCGCTCTAATGAGCGCACCTCCAGGAATACTCTTCCAGGAGCGCGCCAGGCGCGTGTCCGTCCTGCTGCAGCCAGCAGCTGCAATCAGTCACCGGCACTCAATGCACCTGGCGCTAATGAGAGGTCCTGCCTTCAAAAGCCTGCTCAACCTGATATCCGGCGCCAGAACGTAATTCATCTGTTGGAGTACTCTAAGTGATATCCTAGCTCTATGCAACCTTGCTCTCTCTCCCGTCGTGTTTGATTGGTCCCGTGTCTTCCTTTGTCGTCCTTTTAGTAGTCTGCCTTCGTTCCACATGACGAGCTGTGCGTCTCGTCTGCTCCTGTGATTCCCTGTTGTTCCCTTCTGGTTCTCTGGCTGCCCCTATTGGATTCTCGACCTCCCGCTTGGACACGGACCTTCTATGCCCCGCTTAGCCCCCGACTTCCTGCTTGCCTCACGGACATTTGAGCCAACCTTTCTCCCCTGGACTTCCCCACCTCTCGTTCAACACTCCAGGTAACACTCATTAATTCATACACATATTCTCACACCTTACACACTCTTGGATTTTGGTCACACTCCATTTTCTAGTTGATTTAGTATATTATTGTTTGATTATTATATATATATATATAGAGTGTATATATATAATAAATACATAGAGCTTTACTACCCCTTGTGGTCTGTGCCGTCAACTCCCTCTCAGTACATAACACATGGCCTTTCATGACAACAATGCCTTGTGCTTTTTATTAACAATGTTTATGTCCAGTTTATTCATGAACGGACTATTTATTCTGTTCTTTTTTTGCTTTTAACCAATTTATGTTTATCATATATCCTGTACTGATCTATTATTGCACGATCCCCAGGCATGGGGTCTTTGTGGGTTCCCTCTGTGTACTCCAGCTTCCTCCCACCTCCAAAGACATGCACCTGGGGATAGGTTGATTGGCAACACTAAATTGGCCCTAGTGTGTGAATGTTGTCTATCTGTGTTGGCGATGAGTTGGCCACTTGTCCGGGGTGTACCGCGCCTTGCGTGCGAATGCAGCTGGGATAGGCTCCAGCCACCCCCGAGAGGGACAAGCGGTACAAAATTGGCTGGATGGATGTATTTCTGTCCACTTTTACTCCTTTAATTGTTGTTAGTTAATTAAAAGACATAATTTATACTGTTATATTTTAATTACAAAAATATATATTTTTCATTTTCCATTGCAATTTTATTACTGATTAAGCTACCTAGTTTATTTACAATAACACTTGTTTTAATATTTTCTTTTACTATTACAAATTGTCATCTGGTACATATTAAACACAGGAAGTGAGCAAATCAGTAATTGCTAAGATATGGTAAAGACTAAGCTCCTTTTAGACATGTTGAAATGTGCAATTGTATGTGATGTACCCCATTGTAACTTTTTCAAGCATGTTAAAAATAAACTAAACCAATGTTAAATGCAGCGAATAATTTCGCCACACCTAGTGTGTGTGTGGCAATCATTGGTACTTTAACTTTATTACAATCTGTTTGAAATATGTATGAATGAAGGGCTGTGTTGAAGGGGAACTACTTTTTTTTGGAATGTTGCCTATCGTTTACAATCATGATGAGAGACAAAAAAACAAATGTTTTTTTTTTTTCCATTTTCTAACATATAAAAAATCGCTTCGTTCTTGGTGGCTAGCAATGCAGCTAATGGGAGCAATCAATTCTACCACTAAATCGCTTCAAAATGCATTCAAAAACCGTCAACAATACTTCATTTACGTTCCGTAACGTGTATAATAAACAAGCTGTAGCGACATTGTTATTGGGCTCCTGTCGCTGTACCGCATCTGCTGTTCTAGCTTGGGCTAACTTTCACTTTATTCTTAATCTGTCCTTAGGTCATATAGAAACTTATTGTTTTAAATGGGTCTCCATTTTATTTTTTTATTATTATTACATCAGAGTCTGTGTATTTTATTGTACTGTTTCTGGCTGATGTTGGTGCTGTCTAACTTAACTTTTTATTGACTTTGTTGAATACACCTGCAGATGGGACAAAACAATCTGGCACATTTACATTTTATATGTTCATTAATGTGCATTGTCCAAAGTAAAAAAAACATAACAAATATTACAAATGGCGATTTCCTATCAGGAGTTTTAATATACATTAATGAAACAAGCTTATCACTGTGTCCAGTAGGACAGGCGGAAGTTAAGTTGGAGAAAATACACTTTTTTAAATAAATTATTTAATGTTTTTGTGCGGCCTGGTACCAAATGTGTCACTGACCGGTACCGGTTTTCGAACCAATGGTTGGGGACCACTCATCAAATTAATTAGAATCTCATGGCATCAGAGGATTGGTCTTTAACTGGATGAGAAGCTACTGAACTAACATGAAGCAATTAGTGAAGCTAGGCAAAGACACTTGAATATATCTTGCGGCATACCAAAAAGATCAATACTGGGACCAAATTGTTCGATTTCTATTTAAACCACATTTGTAAAGTTACAAAGGACCTAAAGTTAGTAGTATTATCAGACTACCCAACTGTGATTTGTCCAGGAGAGAAAAACAAAGAAGATAATACAAATAACAGAATATATGAATAAATTAAAAACATGGTTTGACAAAAACAGACTATCTTTCAATCTCAGTAAAACTAAAATAATAATATTTGGTAAGAAAGTCCAACACAAATACAAATAGTCGGAGTAGACATTGAAAGGGTCACAAAAATCAAATTTTGGGGAGTAATAATAGATAATAAAATTAACTGGAAATCTCATGTAAAAAATATACAACATAAGGTGGCAATAAAAATGTCTACAATGAATACATAAAAAAATGTTCTGGACCAGAAATTACTCTGTGTGTGTATATATATATATATATATATATATATATATATATATATATATATATATATATATATATATATGAAATGTGGGGAAATAACTACAAATAATACGGTCAGTTAGAATAATACATAATGTTGGATATAGATAACACTCAAACCATTTATTTATTGAATGAAAAATATTACATTCAATGACTTGGTGCATTTGCAAACAACTAAAATGATGTACAAAGCAAACTATAATCTGCTACCCTAGAATTTACAACAATTCTTCTCAACAAAAGAGGAAAAATATAACCTTAGAGAAACAAGCCTTTGTATGCACGTCCAACACTTAAAACCTTTAATATCAGTATGTGGTTTTAAATTATGGAATATATTAAGCAAATAAATCAAACAATGTACTAGTATGATCCACTTTAAGAAAGTTTACAAAGTACAAGGAAGAAGAATCCTGACAAACATCTTGAACCTTGTTGAAAATGAGATCATTTTATTCATCTCACGTGACTCATAACTCACTTAACTATTTATTTACTTTATGTATTTACTCACTCATTCACATATTTATTTGTTGTGCTACAGATTGAGTACAAACAAATGTGTTAGAAATTGCTATGATACAAAAAGGGGTAGGATCAAATAATCTCTGCTTCTTCCTACCCCTTTTCGGACATGTTGAAATGAGAAACTGTAAATGTATCATATTGTAATTGTAAGTAGCTAGCCTGCGTTGGCGTCCTTCTCCGGCAAAGCTGATCGTGACAGTATGCATGTTGGAAATAAACTAACATCATAACCAGATGTGTTAAATGTAGATTACAATCATCACAGGTCCATGAAATTGGTTCATTCTACCTTTTCTGTGATTTCTTCCTGTGTTTCACATAATAAAATCCTAGATAAAAATAGACTATGGATTAGGGCTGTCAAATAATTAAATTTTTAAAATCTGATTAATCACAATTTCAAATTTGGATGTATCATCATTTTTCACCGTTGATTACTCACTTGCATATTTTAAATTAAGAAAAAAACCAAAACAATTTTGGACACAAATGCAATTTTATTGTCTGAATGTCTTACAGGAACATTTATTTGTTTAAAAATTGCTAACAGTTTTATCTAAAATCCAGCCAGAGTGAATGGAATTTATCCCAGCTGACTTGTGTGCTTTATTCTTCGTGGTTGTATTAAATCCTCTGCTCATTATTCACAGTAGCAATGTGTTCTTTACCTTTCAGCCTTTTCAGGTGCACAGTGCAAAAGGCATCATTGGGAGGGAGTGTCACTATTTTAAAAAAAAACATCATCTTTATGTGTTCAGTGTGATGAGTGCAATGTTGATTAAACACCATATGGGGGCGTTGTAGTGCAATGTTGACTAAACACCACATGGGGGCGTTGTAGTGCTGTGTGGCTTCACTGCCATACCATGAACCCCCTGTGGAGATATAATGTCTGTATTTGCAACTCACTGGAAAAATAGTACTAATAATGATAATAATAATAATGTTGTTATTGCTACAAATAACCCTGTCGGGAGGCCTGCAATTGGAATTTAATGACATATTTATAACAGTGCTTTATTTTTCTCGCCATGTTTCTCAACACTAACTCATCTTGCAATTTGTGCTTTGAATCTCATTGCTTTGTATTCCCTTGGCTCCTTCTCTCCAGTCACTCAGTGTCTGACCTAGTTTTGGACAGCCTCCACACACACACACACACACACACACACACACATTCTTGTATTTGTTACCTTATTGAAACCTGCGTAAAATGCCTCCCTCTTTAGGACCACCCTTTCTGGATGTGTAAAGATTTGTATTGTATTTGTATGCACATATAAAAAAGCTTGTTGTGAACAATGAGTTGGAATTTCACAAGAAAAAGGTCTCAATTTCACAAGAAAAACTTGGAATTTTGGCAGTATTATAATAAAAGTCGTCATTTTACTCAACGCAAGTCAAAATTTTACAAGAAAAGCTGAAAATCTGTGCAATATTATGATAAAAGTTGGAATTTTATTCAATAAGTCGCAATTTTACAGGAAAAGCTTAAAATGTTGGCAATTTTATGAAAAGAGTCGTAATTTTACTCGACAAAAGTCACAATTTTATAAGAACATTTTTAAAATTTGGCAATATTATAATCAGAATTTTACTTGGTAGAATTATGACATTTGTCATAATTTTACTCAAAAATTGTCACTATTTTACAAGAACAACAAAAAAATTGGCAATATTGTGATAAAAGTCAGAATTTCATAAGACAACTGTCACCATTTTGTATTAAAAAATAATCATTTTACATTAAAAAAAAATCATTTTATGAGAAAATATTGCAATATTACAGAAACAGAAGGAATATGAGAAATTGTTCCCAATTTTATAAGAAAAAAGTTGACACATTGTGAGAAAAAGACTGCCTTTAGTTAATTTATTGTTTTTGTTTTTTTGTTTGCTTGTAATTGTTTTTTAATCTTCATTATTTACTTTATTACAGTATGTCTATACATATTTATTAATTTTTTTAAATTAATTTTGGCCTAAGGGGGTGCATTTAAATTTCTTACACACACTTTTTATTTCATATGTTGACTAGAGGGGGAGCACTTTTAAAAGCGACACACAGTCAATTTGAAAAATCTCTCCTTTTTGGGATCACCCTCATTTTGATAGATTTCACCACCAGGAAATCTATCAAATGAGACCTTCTCTAATAGATGCAATGGTTTTCCGTATTGGGACCATAATTTTGGTCCTAACTTGTTCACCGGTCCTCATATGGAAGGCACTTTTCCGTGTTGATGTCTCAAGAAGGGTAGAAATACAAGAACACACACACACATGCACACACACTGAGTAAACACAGTGTGTGATGCTTAAAACACTAGACAGTATGGTATTTTTTGTGTAAAGTTGAAACAATGATTGAATTGTGGCCACGCTTCTTGCATTCTGAGGTGAAACAAACCACAAAACAACACAGCTCAGAATCTTAAAATTCTGCTGTGTCCAATGAGAAATGATTGTCTCCTCCTCTCGTCCTCTCTTTAGGAGCCTTCTGTTTGTACTTGCTGAGTGTGATGCAGAGCAGTGCTGGCATGTTGCCTTGCGTAGACCACACCAAAATACACGCACACACACACTGCAACACACACTCCAAAACAAAGACACGTAGGCTACACCCACTGCCTACGGCACATCTTTAAATATTATTCAGTCCGCATTTAGACTTGCAGCGTCACTCTGCAGTCGTCTTAAAAACAGGCACGCTTTTTGCGTGGGCGACAGTGATGTCACACAAAGGAGTCACAGTTTTAGAGGGCCCGCCACCACACATGCTGAGTGAGACATTGGGACCATCTGGTCAATCATTTCTCAAGGCGAGGCGTAAACAGTAAAACGTGCTGCTGGGCACGTGTAGCAGCAAGTGCACCATGGTTGTGCAGTGAGGACGGTGGGACACTAACACTTAATGGCACACTTGGTCTTTCACACAAGGCATGAGCACAATTGTCTAAAGGAGTTGCTATTTAGTTTTAGGAAGTGTAAATAATTAATCCCATATTGGGACACTTCGGCTTGCTTAAGGAAGTCGGTCTTTTATTTTCCCAGCAACACATTTACTAACCTGGTTAAAGCGACATAGGATGGATATAACCATCACATACAGAACTTAACACCAAACATATAATACATAAACAAGAACAAGAAAGTTTGATCATATTACGCCTATACTGGCTCACCTGCACTGGCTTCCTGTGCACTTAAGATGCTATTTTAAGGTTTTACTACTTACGTATAAAATACTAAACGGTCTAGCTCCATCCTATCTTGCTGATTGTATTGTACCATATGTCCCGGCCAGAAATCTGCGTTCTAAGAATTCTGGCTTATTAGTGATTCCCAAAGCCCCCCAAAAAAGTCTGCGGGCTTTAGAGTGTTTTCTATTTAGGCTCCACTACTCTTCAATGATCAAATCAAATCAAATCAACTTTATTTATAAAGCACATTTAAAATTTACCACAGGGGTAGCCAAAGTGCTGTACAATGGGCAGGTTAAAAATAATACGAGAACCGAGCAAACACAACACAAACAGAAGACGATAAAAAAAAAAAATAAAAAAAAAACAAAACATAAAAACAGGTTCACAGCAGGTGTATTATGGGGCGCCATTGCAGGATGGGTATCACTCAGTGTTAAAAGCCATGGAATAAAAGTATGTTTTTAAGAGAGATTTAAAAACAGGAAGAGAGGAGGCTTGTCTAACACTAAGAGGTAGGTCGTTCCAGAGCTTGGGAGCAGCAGCGGCGAAAGCTCTGTCACCTCTAAGCTGAGATGCTACCTCAGTGGAAGCATTTAAGTCCCATCTAAAAAAACTCATCTGCATACTCTAGCCTTTAAATAGACCCCTTTTAGACCAATTGGTCTGCCGTCTCTTTTCTGCTCGGCACAGATTTGGCGACCACAGATGATGCGCTAGCTGTCCAAAGTCGGGACCCAGGGTGGACCACTCATCTGTGCATCAGTTGGGGACGTCTCTGCGCTGCTGACCTGTCTCCACTCAAGATGATCCCCTTCTGGCCCCACTATGGACTGGACTCTCACACTATTATGTTAGATCCACTATGGACTGGACTCTCACACTATTATGCTAGATCCACTATGGACTGAACTCTCACACTATTATGTTAGATCCACTATGGACTGGACTCTCACACTATGTTAGATCCACTATGGACTGGACTCACACTATTATGCTAGAGTCACTCAACGTCCATTGCACTGGTCACCCGGGGGGATCCCCATATCTGCGGTCCCCTCCAAGGTTTCTCATTGTAATTCCATTGGGTTTGAGTTTTTCCTTGCCCTGATGTGGGATCTGAGCCAAGGATGTCGTGGCTTGTGCAGCCCTTTTAAAGGCCCACTGAAACCCACTACTACCGACCACGCAGTCTGATAGTTTATATATCAATGATGAAATCTTAACATTGCAACACATGCCAATACGGCCGGGTTAGATTAGTAAAGTGCAATTAAAAATTTCCCGCGAAATATCCTGCTGAAAACGTCTCGGTATGATTATGTCTGCGCGTGACGTCACGGATTGTAGCGGACATTTTGGGACACCATTGTGGCCAGCTATTAAGTCGTCTGTTTTCATTGCAAAATTCCACAGTATTCTGGACATCTGTGTTGGTGAATCTTTTGCAATTTGTTTAATGAATAATGGAGACAGCAAAGAAGAAAGCTGTAGGTGGGGAGCGGTGTATTAGCGGCCGGCTGCAGCAACACAAACACGTAGCCGGTGTTTCATTGTTTACATTCCCGAAAGATGACAGTCAAGCTTTACCATTGGCCTGTGGAGAACTGGGACAAGAGAGACTCTTACCAGGAGGACTTTGAGTTGGATACGCAGACGCGGTACTGTGAGTACGCAGCTGCGGCTTCCAAACATTTGATCGCTTGCCCGTGCGTGCGTGCCGCTATGTGCATGTCACGTACGTAACTTTGGGGAGGTGAACGGTATTTTGGGCTGTAGGATTGAGTGTGTTGTGCGGGTGTTTGATTTGTATTGGCGGGTTATATGGACGGGAGGGGGGAGGTGTTTGTTATGCGGGATTAATTTGTGGCATATTAAATATAAGCCTGGTTGTGTTGTGGCTAATAGAGTATATATATATATATGCCTTGTGTTTATTTACTGTTTCAGTCATTCCCAGCTGAATATCAGGTCCCACCCGCCTCTCACAGCATCTTCCCTATCTGAATCGCTTCCACTGCCCTCTAGTCCTTCACTCTCACTTTCCTCATCCACGAATCTTTCATCCTCGCTCAAATTAATGGGGAAATCGTCGCTTTCTCGGTCCGAATCGCTCTTGCTGCTGGTGGCCATGATTGTAAACAATGTGCAGATGTGAGGAGCTCCACAACCTGTGACGTCACGCTACTTCCGATACAGGCAAGGCTTTTTTTATCAGCGACCAAAAGTTGCGAACTTTATCGTCGATTTTCTCTACTAAATCCTTTCAGCAAAAATATGGCAATGTCGCGAAATGATCAAGTATGACACATAGAATGGACCTGCTATTCCCGTTTAAATAAGAAAATCGCATTTCAGTAGGCCTTTAAAACACTCGTGATTTAGGGCTATATAAATAAACTTTGGTGATTGATTGAACTATGAGTTAGCAGAACACGCAATTTCCTACTTCCCGCAAGGCATGCTGGGTACTTCCCCTCGCACAACAATAGCTTTATCAACCCTTTGTTAGAAACAATTAAACATCTAATTTCTCTGGTACAAGTATTCCTGCAACGAGTTTACTTTCGCAAAGCCAAATGATCTCCAGTAATCACACAAGGTGGGTCTTTCCTTGTATTAGGTAATTTACAAAAGGTAAACATGGTAGGCTATAGACTACTAGGGACTAGTAGCTACACAACAGCTGAGCACATTATAGCACACAAGCTAGACATACGTAATAATTGACTTTAATTTAACAATATTGGGGCAGCACGGTGGAACAGGGGTTAGTGCATGTGCCTCACAATAGAAGGTCCTGGGCTCGGGATCTTCTTGTGTGGAGTTTCCATGTTCTCCCCGTGACTGCGTGGGTTCCCTCCGGGTACTCCGGCTTCCTCCCACCTCCAAAGACATGCACCTGGGTATAGGTTGATTGGCAACACCAAATTGGCCCTAGTGTGTGAATGTTGTCCGTCTGTCTGTCTGTGTTGGCCCTGTGATGAGGTGGCGACTTGTCCAGGGTGTACCCCGCCTTCCGGCGAATGCAGCTGAGATAGGCTCCAGCATCCCCCGCAACCACGAACAGGACAAGCGGTACAATATAGTAGTCTATAACAACATTTGTAAACTATTTACAAATGTTGTAAATAGTTGCAAATTACTTGCACATACAAAGTCTCCAAGGCAGAAGCGTATCAGAAAGTATCCAGTAACAAACGTGTCTGCATCATTCAACGTTCAGACAGTATCAAGTAACAAACATGTCCACATCATTCAACTTCCTGCGTCATGTGTTTAATTTAAAGAATTATTGTGACCACTCGTGTCGCCAAAACACAAATTAACACTCCATTTCAAAAGGTTAGGTAAGTGTTTTTCATACATACTATTCTTTTCTGTTTGACTAATTTCAGTTGATGAAACCTTTTCCATTTTCTAATAAAATACAATTATGTACAATGATTTTTGATGATAATGTATTGGATTATAATTGGTATCGGCCAACACTCAAGGTTCCAATATCGGTCTTGTATCGTAAGTGAAAAAGTCGCATGGCGACACCCCTAATATGTATTGTACAGTCGTCCCTCGTTTATTGCTTTTAATTGGTTCCGGACATGACCGCTATAAATGAATTTCCGCAAAGTAGTAATCATTAATTACAAATCTAATATTTTCAAACTCATCTGTATACTCTAGCCTTTAAATAGACCCCCTTTTAGACCAGTTGATCTGCCGTCTCTTTTCTGCTATGCACAGATTTGGCGACCACAGATGACGCGCTAGCTGTCCAAAGTCGGGACTTGCGCAAAGTAGGAATCATTAATTACAAATCTAATATTTTCAAAGCTAGACTTAGCTTTTGCAACAATATGAGAGCCCTTGAGTCATGACTTCGGTCAGCCTTACACTCTTTTAACCCAATAAAGTCATGCTGCCTGAGGCTGAGCCCATCAGAGGCCACAATACCTAACAGCACACTCTGAATGGTTGGGTGTTATCTAGTGGCCAATGCCAATATTGAGGATTTTTCTTCATTTAGCCAGTTTTATGCTTGAAATGCTTGATTTAGGACCAAAACAGAATATGCATTTTATTTTATGTAAAGAGCGTATAATAGCGCTGTCAGAAATAGGGGTGGACACACACCAACAGCATTGGGCTAAAAGAATGTATAAACCGTCTAAATTCCAGCATAAAGGTTAGATTTTGGGCAACAAACCACAAAGATGTAATATTATCGTAGAGTGCATCTAGAAAGTATTTTCAGCGTTTCACTTTTTCAACATTTTATGTCACAGCCTTATTCCAAAACGGAATTAATTTATTTCTGTCCCTTAAAATATTAGAGAATGGCCCCATAATAATGCAAACAGTTTTATTTATGTTTTTAAATTTTTGTCAATTTACTAAAAATTCAAATTCACATGGACATACATATTCACTGCCTTTTACTCAGTAATTTGTTGATGCACCTTTAGCAGCAATTACAGCCTCAAGTTTTGTTTTTAATACGATGCCACAAGCTTGGTACATCTATCTTTGGCCAGTTTTGCCCATTCGTCTTTGCAGCACCTCTCAAGCTCCACCAGGTTTTGGTGGGAAGCACTGGTTTTCATCCAGGATGTCTCTGTACATTGCTGCATTCATGTTTCCTTCTATCCTGACTAGTCTCCCAGTTCCTGCCAATAAAAACATCCCCACAGCATGATGCTGCCACCACCATGCTTCACAGTATGGATGGCATTGGCCTGGTGATGACCCCTGCGTGGTTTCCTCCAAACATCATGTCTGGCATTCACGCCAAAAAGTTGAATCTTTGTCTCATCAGACCAGAGAATTTTGTTTCTCGAGGTCTGAGTCTTTCAGGTGCATTTTGTCAAACTTTTTTTTACTAAGAAATGGCTTCCGTCCGGCCACTGTAGCATACAGGCCTGATTGTTGGATTGCTGCAGAGATGGTGGTCCGTCTGGAAGGTTCTCGTCTCTCCACAGAGGAATGCTGTAGCTCTGACAGAGTGACCATCGAGTTCTTGGTCACCTCCCTGACTAGACTAAGATGACTGCAGTAATGTACAGAGACATCATGAATATAAACCAGCGCTTCCCACCCAATTTGATGGAGCTTGAGAGGCGCTGCAAAGAGGAATGGGCAAAACTGCCCAAAAATAGCTTGTGGCATCGTATTAAAAAAAACTTGAGGCAGTAATTTCTGCCAAAGGTACATCAACAAAGTATTGAGCAAAGGCTGCGAATACTTATGTTACTTGTGTTTTATTTTATTTTTTATTTTTTTGCAGAATTAAAAAAAAAACTTTTTTTTATTTTATTTTTTTATTTTTGTAGAATTATATAAAAAAAACTTTTCATATTTTAATTATGGGGTATTGTTTCTAGAATGTTGAGGACAAAGGCTGTGACATAAAAACATTTGCTAAAAGTAAAGCACTATGAATACTTTTCCTGATACACTGCATATAAATGAAAGAGTTTGAGAATGTTAATATTGTCAGCAGAGTCAATATTGAACAACGAATGATACGTGATAATAACTTTTAACCTCATAAGCATTTACATCAGAGTTCAGCCTAAAAGTGTACATTTTTATTAAGTGTATAATTTCACTCAACTGACTTGGGTTAGTTTCATTGCAGTGTGCATATTTTTTTTTTGTAAAAAACACAAATCTATTTATTTTCTTAAAAATATATATAGTTGTGGCTTAGCACCGATGCCAGAATCACCCGTGCAATCCATTCAGTCATCCAGTGTGACCTGGATCTCCTGCAGCACTGAGCTCCAGGGAGCAACCAGGAGCTCCATTTGATGCAGTCACAGAGGGAGCCTGCTGCTCAAACTGCTCTTGGGGGCCCTCTGGTGGCCAGGATAATTACAGTAAGCTGACAGTACAATGTCCTGCTTCTTTCTTAGGAGCCCATTCCATTTTGGGACATACGACCTGGAATTTTCTGAGTTGACTTGAAATAGCAAGAAACAGCAAACATGGGGAAAATAGATCAAACTATGATGAATAAGTTGAAATGTTGCTATTACACACTATATTTAACACCGTGGCATATCAATGCTGAATTGCTTTTAACCAGTGTGTACAATTTAAAATTTAAAGGGGCCACAAATCCACATATTTTTCCTTATGTGTATAATAACTGTTTCATGGACAAAAAACTGTTTGATAATGGATTTTCCAATTTTATCCAATTATATTCAATCCTCATCTTTACTGTTAGTGTAGTTAAAAAAAAGTTAAAGTACCACTGATAGTCACACACACACTGGGTGTGGTGAAATGACCCTCTGCATTTGACCCATCCCCTTGTTCCATCCCCTGGGAGGTGAGGGGAGCAGTGAGCAGCAGCGGTGGCTGCGCTCGGGAATCATTTTGGTGATTTAACCCTCAATTCCAACCCTTGATGCTGAGTGCCAAGCAGAGAGGCAATGAGTCCCATTTTTATAGTCTTTGGTATGACTCGGCCGGGGTTTGAACTCACGACCTACCAATCTCAGGGCGGACACTCTAACCACAAGGCCACTGAGCAGGCGGTATTGAATTTGAGAGTTTCGGCCAAGAGGAGAAGAATGCAAATTACCCAGTATGTATTATTTACATAAACGTACTATACTAAACACTTTACATGAGCAGTGTACTGTAGTTACTATTTGAATAGCTCCTCTAATGCTGACAACGTTGACCCTTACTTAATGGTTCTGGACCTAAAAATGATATCTACATGTAAAACTCCCCCCCAAAACAGACACAATATTGATTTAATGCTTGTTTTCTAACGAGTTTCAGCACATTTCGGATTGCCCACTTCTAGCTCCAAAATGTGGACCGGCCTACGTCAGCCTGCTGACCTCACCTGCAAAAGACTGGAGACAATTTCGTATTGTGTAGTAAGTATCATTTTCATCCCGAATCATGTTATTTTCTCAAAGTATTTGAAGGAATGACGAAATATGTCTGCCAGATATCATTGTCTCTGTAGCAATACAACTAAAGAAGGGGTCATCTTGCATACATTTCCAAATGATGGAATTTTAGGAAAGTATGGACCCCTCCAGTCAAATTGACCCGTGCAAAATGGGAAGAACCAAGCAAGAGAAGTGTAATTTGAATGATTGTGATTTTGGTCAGAAGTTAGAAAGTTGGGAAACATTTGTCAGACTTAAGCCATATGTGATTCCAAAAATCAAGAGAAAGACTGAGTCAGAACCTGCGAAAAAACAAAGAAAGAAGAACAGACCTGGCGATCAAAAGCAATAGAGAAAGAAGGTAAGCCGCTCGTATTCTATTTTGTGTCCTCTTCTACTGATGTTCTCCACAAAGTGCTCAAAAAGCATGAGGAAACACAGTGTCTATATGGAAGTGAGACGGAAGAGCAGGGAAGTCCGGAAATGGCGATTGTATTTATAATGTTAACTGTCATATCCATTTTGAAGTAATCATGGACCAGGGCGACACAAACATGCAATTAGGTGATCAAAAATTGTTTTTGATACTTTCATCCGCACTGTGTATGCCAGGAAATGGGCTCCAGTTCTGTAGATGACGTCAAATCAAGAAGGTCGCCATGTTGCGTCCGGCGATGGAAAGGGGGGCGTCCCAAATACAGTTAGTTATCCACCCATTACTCAAAAACTCATTAATATTATGGGAAAAGACTTCATTTTACAGGAGCAAAAAATACATAAAGAGAACTTGTTAGTTGAAATATCCATCCATCCTTTTTCTACCGCTTGCCCCTTACAGGATCGCGGGGGGTGCTGGAGCCTATCCCAGCTGCGCACGGGCGGAAGGCGGGGTACACCCTGGACAAGTCGCCATCTCATCGCAGGGCCAACACAGATAGACAGACAACATTCACACTCACATTCACACACTAGGGCCAATTTAGTGTTGCCAATCAACCTATCCCCAGGTGCATGTCTTTGGAGGTGGGAGGAAGCCGGAGTACCCGGAGGAAACCCACAAAGTCACGAGGGAGAACATGCAAACTCCACACAGATCCAGAGCCCAGGATCGAACCCAACACCTTCATATTATGAGGCACATGTAATAACCCCTGAACCACCGTGCTTCCCCCTAGTTGAACTATGGCAGGGGTGTCAAACGTAAGGCCAGAGGGCCGGATCAGGCCCGCTAACAGGTTTTATCCGGCCTGCGGGGTGAGTTTGCTAAGTATAAAAATTAACCTGAAATTTTTGAATGAAAAAAACTGCTGTTCTAAATGTGTCCACTAGATGTCGCAATAGCAATTCTTTGTATCTTTGTAGATGATGCTACATGTGTACAAAATGAACCACATGATGTTAGTACATCAGTTGAGGAAAATAATCGAACTACATAAATAACATCCTGTAATTTGATTTTGATATCATGTTTTTATCTTGACAGATTGAAAATTAACACCAATGAGTTGACTGATGTATCCAGAAAATATAAATAATAACAAATATAGTATATATACTATTAGATAGATAGACAGATAGATAGTACTTTATTGATTCCTTCAGGAGAGTTCCCTCAAGAAAATAAAATTCCAGCAGCAGTGTACAGAATTGGGATCGAATTTAAAAAGTAATAGTAGTAGTAAATAATAGTAAATATTAACCGCAACAGGTAATTGTAAATCAATCAGTCAATCAATCAAAGTTTATTTATATAGCCCTAAATCACAAGTGTCTCAAAGGGCTGCACAAGCCACAACGACATCCTCAGCTCAGATCCCACATCAGGGCAAGGAAAAACTCAACCCAATGGGCTACAATGAGAAACCTTGGAGGGGACCGCAGATGTGGGGACCCTCCCCACTCCTGGGCGACCGGTGCATTGGACATCGAGTGGATCTAGTTAATAGTGTGAGAGTCCAGTCCATAGTGGGGCCAGCAGGAGATCATCTTGAGTGGAGACAAGTCAGCAGCGCGGATGAGTGGTCCAAAAAAAAAGCCCCAAAGACATTATAATTTGTACAATTTCAGAATGTGCTTGTTCTATTTTTAAACAAAGAAAACAAGCTGAAGTTGCCTTTGTTTTCAAGTTATCGTGCCGTGATTTTACCAGTCCGGCCCACTTGGGAGTAGCTTTTTCTCCATCTAAAATGACTTTGACACCCCTGAACTATGGTATTCTGAAATTAAACTATAATTGCAGGACTCAGTTGGCACTTCAAAACGTTAACTAGTGAACAAAGAACCCATCCATTAATCCATCCATTTCCTACCGCTTGTCCCTCCTACCCCCCCCCCCCAAAAAAACATATTTTATGGGTGCAAATGTGAAGGCATCCAATAATAACTAATCTAATCATTTTAAGGTAGTTGTTATTGCGAGTGCTCCGTATGAGGATAAAGGCTGTGTTTCGTTACAATACTACGGAGGAGCCCTTTTTTTTGCAGTTTGGCTCTGTTTGGCTGTCTTGTGCAGCCCTTTTTCATCGTGCACGCGCACGTGTGACCGAATGTGCGTGTGCGTGTGCGTGCATGTGTGTCCCCCCCTCCTCCCCTCCTCCCTCCACCTCTGCCTGCCTGGCTGTCAGCTTGCCGCCACCACGTAGCAGATTCCTGGCAGAGGCAGCGGCTCGTGTCTGCTCTCCTTCTTTCTCTGACACACGCACACGCACACGCACACGCGTGTCAGCAGTCCATGTAGAACCACGTAGCAGCACAGCTTTTGGATTTTTTTTTTTCTAGCAAGCGGCAGGAGCCCGTCATGGATCTTTTTGAACTGGACTTTTTCCGCGACTGGGAGCTGGAGCAACCATGGTGAGTCCTGCGCACATTTTATTCTTTTATTTTTTTTTATTTGTGTCATTTACACATTTATATGTGTGTTTCCCTAAAAAAAACAAAAAAAAAAAAAACACGCACAGTTCCAGACTTGGCTTTATTTCACGGCCAAAAGTGCGTCCGTGCAGTCTCTTTCTTTGTGTCGCGCACACGCGCGCGCACACGGGCACGCGCGCAACGCCGGCTTTTTGACCATTATTATTATTATTATTATTATTATCACTGTTGGAATGTCGGACGTGGACGCGCGTGCACGCCGCGCCGTGGTCACCCCACGAGCACGTGCGCCGCATTGTTAACAGGTTGCAAGTTTGCTTCCCACTCGAAGTGAGCGTGCAGGGGGGACACGGTCACGTCAAGTTGTGTTGGGAGGACCGCTGAGCATCAACTTAAATTCGCTGCAGCCGTGGGGCCCCACTTCAGGTGGCAATACACGCCATCGTGACAAAGAATTGTTGTTGTGATGCCAAATGAATGAATGGATAGTGTTTTATGTCGGCCAGTCCAAGATGTATTCACTTAACAATTATTGTGGTTGCACATTGACTTACTCTAATCATTGAATACTGCATTTCTTCTACAAATTTTTACTGGTCATGTTAGATTCTTCTTATATATTTTTGAATTTTTAATTATAATTTTTCTTTTTATTTGTATTTAAAAAAAATTATTATCACTATTATTCTCTTAATGCAGTGGTTCTTAACCTTGTTGGAGGTACCGAACCCCACCAGTTTCATTAACGCATTCACCGAACCCTTCTTTAGTGAAAAAAAAAAAAAAAAAAG
The DNA here is from genome assembly GCF_033978785.1 of Entelurus aequoreus. NCBI lineage: Eukaryota > Metazoa > Chordata > Actinopteri > Syngnathiformes > Syngnathidae > Entelurus > Entelurus aequoreus. The sequence continues at coordinate 60,592,692 of NC_084734.1, read as the reverse complement.
TTTTTCAAATTCAAGACAAAGTTATATGTTTTTGGTAACACTTTAGTATGGGGAACATATTCTAAGTAACAAAGACTTAATTTAGAGTTATTTGGTTAGGGTCAGGGTTAGAGGGTTAGGGTAATAATAAGGCCATGCCGAATAAGGCATTAATAAGTACTTAATAATGACTAGTTAAGAGCCAATATGTTACTAATTTGCATGTTAATAATTCTCTTAATGCAGTGGTTCTTAACCTTGTTGGAGGTACCGAACCCCACCAGTTTCATATACGCATTCACCGAACCCTTCTTTAGTGAAAAATAAAATGTTTTTTTTTTTTCAAATTCAAGACAAAGTTATGTTTTTGGTAACATATGGGGAACATATTCTAAGTAACAAAGACTTAATTTAGAGTTATTTGGTTAGGGTCAGGGTTAGAGGGTTAGGGTAATAATAAGGCCATGCCGAATAAGGCATTAATAAGTACTTAATAATGACTAGTTAAGAGCCAATATGTTACTAATTTGCATGTTAATAAGCAACTAATTAATGGTGAATATGTTCCCCATACTAAATCAATGATAAATGGGTTATACTTGTATAGCGCTTTTCTACCTTCAAGGTACTCAAAGCGCTTTGACAGTATTTCCACATTCACCCATTCACACACTGATGGAGGGAGCTGCCATGCAAGGCGCTAACCAGCAGCCATCAGGAGCAAGGGTGAAGTGTCTTGCCCAAGGACACAACGGACGTGACTAGGATGGTAGAAGGTGGGGATTGAACCCCAGTAACCAGCAACCCTCCGATTGCTGGCACGGCCACTCTACCAACTTCGCCACGCCGTCCCTACTAAAGTGTTGCCATGTTTTTTTTTACAGGTGCATAAAATGAACCGTGCATGAACATCACCTTGTTCAAAGAACAAAACCAACACAGTGCATAAACTCACAACAAATGACACACCTGCAAACCAGTCAGCTGTTGCCGTATCCGTAATACGCCGATAGGGAGAAGTTTGTATTTACACGATGAGTCGGGTGTGTCTTGACCTCCGCCGAACCCCTTGGGTTCGTTCAAACCCAGGTTAAGAACCACTGTCTTAATGTTATGTTTTTATTAATGTATTATTTCAATTTAATTTTTACATATATTTTATCACGTTTCATATTATTTTTTTTTAGATGCCGTTAACTTTAGTTATCCTCCGGTGTGGACGCCTCAATAGCGTTTTTCCTAAATCCTCAGTGCTTTGTTTTGTTTTATTATTGTCAATAGTCCTGTGTTTGTGTATGCGTGTGTGAGATTGTATGAATGTGTTTTCTTCTCTTCTTTCTTCTTCTTTTTGTGTCTGCCACTTGCCTGTATATGAAAAGTGCAACGGTATATAGATAAAGTTTGAATTAATATGATTTGAAATAAAGGAGTATAATAACACATTTAATATGGTGCAATGCACAGGAGTGCATACATGTAAAAATATTCACAGTATGACAAGTAGGTTAAACATAAAATTATACCTATAAATGAAAACTACGTTATATGGATGGCAAATTTGTTATTAATGGATTTTGCATGTGTACCTAATGATGTGTCCTGTGAGTTTCATTAGTTCATTATATCAGCCAACAAGGGATGTACATTTCCTCATTTTCCCCACATATATTCTGCGTGAATGAATGCAAGAGCGCGTAGTCCTGAGTGCTTTCTGTGGCCTGACAAACAAAGGATGGAGAGACCAGGGAGTTGCATTAAAGTCTGTCATGCTTCCCTCGCATAGGCTAAAACTGCTTTGTTTGTCCCTACAAGAACATAAAGAGCAGTTTATTAGCAGAATAACTGTTGCAGGCTGCGATTTAAGTATATATATGCTGAGATGAAACTGTTCATAAAACAAAAGCAGGGGGATTTTTTTACTCTGCATTGTCAGTTTGTCAACTGAATGTATGCACAATTCATTTAAATGAAGGTCAAACTGATGACATCATTGAAGTTGTTCGCACAGGTACAATAAATATCCTCTTTAGGTTTTTAATATAGTTCTGACTTCTCAAGTTCGGGCTTTTGTTTTTGGTATTACACATTATTGCACATTGCTGTGGATTCCTACGTCTGTTGAATATATCTGTTGGACTGCAATCTATTTGTGGTGTGAGGAGGCCAAATTGGATATTTTTCTATTTTGCATAATTAGTCCTGGCACATACTTAATTTTTAAATAGGAAATTATTTTTTTGAAATTTAAACTAGACCTGTCAAATTTGACACATTATTTCATACAATTAATTCTCAAAATATTGCATTAATCATGTGTATACACGTTGATTAATTGCACAATTCATTTTGACCGCACAACTCCTTTACCTTAACCTAGGGGTGTCAAACGGCCGGATCAGGCCCGTGAACAGGTTTTATCCGGCCCGTGGGATGAGTTTGCTAAGTATAAAAATGTACCTGAAATTTTTGAATGAAAGAAACAGCTGGATGTCGCAATAGCAATTCTTTGTAGATGATGCTACATATGTACAAAATAAACCGACTGATGAACATTATCACATAATTTATTCAGAAAATGTAAATAAGGACAAATAAAGATAGAATACTATTAACCGCAACCTATAAGTGTAAAAAAACCCAACAACATTATGTTTTGTACAGTTTCAGAACGTGCTTGTTCTATTTTTAAACTAAGAAAAAAATCTGAAGTTGTCTTTATTTTTAAGTTATCGTGCCGTGATTTTACCAGTTCGGCCCACTTGGGAGTAGTTTTTCTCCATGTGGCCCCCGATCTAAAATGAGTTTGACACCACTGCCTTAACCGCAGATGTTACCTGAAAGGTGTGTTGTTTTACGGTCAGTGGTTACGTCAGTATAAAGATGAGTAAGAAGACTCCCATACAGGTGTAGGTGTCATTTTAAAATACTCCCTGGCTGGACTTTAGCTAAATCTGTTACCACGTTTTGAACAAAATAAATGACGTTGATTCAAAGTAAAACTTAAAAAAATGTTCCTGTATAACATTCTGACAGTAAAATGGCAACCCTCTTTTTTAAAGTTAATTAAAATTATGCTCACAAGTAACTGACTGCGATTAATCAAAATGCAAAAGTGTAAATAATATGATTAAAACATAATTGTTTGAGAGTATAGGCTGCAGCTATCGATTATTTGAGTAAACGAATAACCTATCTACTGAGTTTGCATGTTCTCCCATTGACTGTGTAGGTTCCCTCCGGGTAGTCCGGCTTCCTCCCACCTCCAAAGACATGCACCTGGGGATAGGTTGATTGGCAACACTAAATAGTCCCTTGTGTGTGAATGTGAGTGTGAATGTTGTCTGTCTATCTGTGTTGGCCCTGCGATGAGGTGGCGACTTGTCCAGGGTGTACCCCGTCTACCGCCCAAATGCAGCTGGGATAAGCTCCAGCACCCCCTGCAGCCCGAGAGGGACAAGCGGTAGAAATGGATGGATGGATGGATAGTTTGTTCAATTCATTGAGTAATTGGATAAGACACACTTCATAACCTCAATGCGTGTTTAAGGGAAAATAGTTGGAATAAACAAATATTTTTCTGCTCGGTATAACTTTCATTCTTTTTTTTTTTTTTAAATAAATGCACATCAACGTTGAAACTGCACTATTAACATGTGTGGATTTTTAACAAATTTTTAAAAATAAATAAAAATATCAATTTATATTTATAAATACTCTTGTTCAGCAGCTGTGCGTAAACTATGTCCGCGTTTTTAAAATTCCTGGCACTTGTTTAATCAGGATTTATTCATTTTTGTTTTGTTTGACTTTTTTTTGCTACCTCTCTTTGTTTATAATGTGTATTTTCTGCTGGATCTACTCTCTATTTTATGCTGCCCTTTTTCTTTCTTTTTTGCTGTAGCTGTTACATATACTGTAATATTGTACATGGTAATTGGGATTTGTTATATATTGTATATATTATATACAAATATAATATAATAATATGATACATCAGTGTATATAATATACTGTATATATAATATATAAATATTACATATATGTCATATTTTATATTGCTACTATGGTACATTTTTAGTCTACTTAATACCTGCATTATCCTTTCCATCTTTACCCTTCCATCCTTTGAAACTGAGCTACTGTGTGGAACAATTTCCCTTGTGGATCAATAAAGTTTGTCTAAGTCTAAGTCTAAGTTTTAGTTGTACTCATTAAACCATTAATCGAAGCAACAGAAAAAAAATATCAAATTAATCGATTCAAATCGATTAATATTTGCTGCTCTATTTGGCAGTATTGATTTAATGACACACATTTGTGTTATTGTTATTATTAGTATCAACAGTTCAGCTTTTTTCCACATTCACATTATGCCTTTTTTGCTCTATTCTTGAAATTGTGCTGTTTTATTTTGCTTGTGCCACAGGCTCATAAAGAAACAAGCCACGGTCTGCAAATGGCACCCGGGGCCGCACTTTGGACACCCGTGGTTTACACATTTCACCGTGTAGGCAGAGTGAAGAAAGTCTCCCTACGAGGAGCACCATCCCTAGCCTAGACTCACGTTATTTAAAGGCTGGGCTTTACGCTTGTGGAGGTGTTCAGCACACTTCCACACCTGGCGGTAGCATTGCCTACTCTCCGGGCTTGTGGAGGTGTCCTGCATGACTGGACGTGGAAGGGGCATGATATTCTGTCATGAGGTAGAGTGGGGGCACAGTAACTTCATGGGTCGGTGTTCTCGCAGGGAAAACTAAGCAGGGAAACATCACACACACACACACACACACACACACACACACACACACACACACACACACACACACACACTGCTGTCCCTCAGCAGCCACCATGGAAGGGCCCTGGAGCAAGGTACTTAACCCCCCGCTGCCGGAGCGGAGCAGCTCAGGGCTGAACAACAAGCCCAGGGTGTCTACACGTTGCCCTCGCTCTGCCACCAGTCCATCACACAGCGGCTGACAGCTGCTCCTGATGGGAAACGGGGCTGGCACAGACAACGCCTTTATTCCTGGAAAGAGAATATGGAAATGTGCATAAATGAGCTTGCTTGAATGATGAACCCCCGCTCGGGTGTTAATGTGTGGGTGAGTGTGTAGTGTGATTGCATGTGCACCGTGTGACATGACAGCATGGACGGATCACAGGCGTCTGAATGTTGTGTTTGATTGAAATGTCCTCACTCAGAGCAGAGAAGAAGAGGAAATGACAGGAAAAGATTCATCGTGGAATGGAAGTAAATCAGATATGATATTAGGTGCACCGGCACAGTCTAATGACGTTGAATACAAGAACTGTGTAAAATACGACTGTAGAGCCCAGGCCTGCACTGAGGCTGAACAATCAGAAAAATGTCAGTTTTACTCATTGTGGTCGTTTGGATGATGTTTGATGCTTCACATTCTCCTGGTGTGGTAGAAATGCAGAACATTTGTAGGGTAAGGTCACCATCAGATATGCTGTTTCAGCTATTATTATTTTAAGCGTGAACTGGTAACACACCTAAAAATATTTAGTTTGTTTGTCCAGTTAACACATTGTATTCATGACTAAAAAAATTGCATTTTAACCGATACATTATTAATTCCTGGTACATGGGAATCAATAACTATGCTGTCCAGTTGTTATATCTAGCTTTCTTAGACTTCTGAGTCTCTTTTGCAAGTATTAAAAAGTAGTTCCAATATATATATATTATATATATATATATACTGAGATAGGCTCCAGCACCCCCGCGACCCCGAAAGGGATATACAGTATAATATATATATATAGACTCCTATATATATATATATATATATATATATATATATAGGGATGATACTCGAAACCGGTTTTCCCGGTTGTTCGATAAGAAAAGAACCGAGTTCTCGGACTCGAATCCCTTTTTGAGAACCGGTACCCGTTATCGAGACCACTATAGTAAAGAAAAAGAGTTGGTTCTTTATTCGAATCCCTCGGAACGAATCCAGTCCCGACCAGAAATGCTCCGTGTGACATCACAAGAAATTACGTCATGTAGCTCAGTCATTAGGCGCAGATAGCGAAAGCAGGAAAAAAATGGATGGGAAAAAGCGCTCCAAGGTGTAATAAAGTTCAAAACAAAAGGTATAATCCAATGAATAACTTTACTGAGAGATTTGAGCAGGGTACAAACACATGACGAACACTTTTACGACCAACCGGAAACATAGCAACGCACCTCCTTTACGGCAGCTGTCGCAACGTTCTTAAAGCAACCGCAGCACATACATATATATACAACACATCTCCCTTTTTTAACTTTTGTTTTTCTTTCCTTGTAAACAAAACCAAATCACACTGTATATGTGTTGTCTGTCTAATTATAAATAATGCAGATGAGGCATGTTGGCTGAGTTGTTGACGTTTACTTTCACAGCGTGCTCATAATCTCATTCGTACGTGACGACATGCAACACTTTTCGGGGCTACCGCGCATGCTCGTCACTCCCGTTGCATGCTGGGTATTGTAGTTGTTATACACCCCAGCTCATAACATCTTTCCCCCTATAAAGAAATAACGTTAACTCAAAGTGTATTTCTTTTTTTAGCTTTAACTTTTCATTTTTTAGCATTGTAACCACATTTGCAAACAACTTTTCTCTTCATAGAATTTTCTTTCAATAAAGAAATAAAGTGCAAAAATGTCAAAGCATCATAACAAACAGTTATGTCCAATAGCAGCAGAAGTGCACTTTTTGGAGAACTGTATTATTTTCAGTTTTGTGCCCAAAGGACTGATTTTATTTAACACTATATTATTATTTATACACCTATAGTGATCACAGAGACAGGTTGTTTTTGTGTTACTGTATATATTTGTTTTTCTGAAAAATCCCACTTAATATACTTTGGGTAACAACAGTCAATATTTATTTATTTTATTTTATTTTTTTAGGGGGGTAACAGTCAATATTTATTTATTTATTAGATTAAATTGTTTTCTTATATAATGTAAGTGAGCTTTTCTTAAACCAATTATTGTGTGTTTTTTTTCCATATATATGGAAAAGATAGGTTGTTGCATATACAACAACCTATCTGGACTCGATAAGAGAATCGATAAGGAATCGGTTCAATAAGAGGATTCGATAATAGGCTCGAACTCGATAATTTCTTATCAAACATCATCCCTATATATATATATATATATATATATATATATATATATATATATATATATATATATATATATATATATATATGGGCAGCACGGTGGAAGAGGGGTTAGTGCGTCTGCCTCACAATACGAAGGTCCTGAGTAGTCTGGGGTTTAATCCCGGGCTCGGGATCTTTCTGTGTGGAGTTTGCATGTCCTCCCCGTGACTGTGTGGGTTCCCTCCGGGTACTCCGGCTTCCTCCCACCTCCAAAGACACGCACCTGGGGATAGGTTGATTGACAACACTAAATTGGCCCTAGTGTGTGAATGTGAGTGTAAATGTTGTCTGTCTATCTGTGTTGGCCCTGCGATGAGGTGGCGACTTGTCCAGGGTATACCCCGCCTTCCGCCCGATTGTAGCTGAGATAGGCTCCAGCGCCCCCCGCGACCCGAAGGGAATAAGCGGTAGAAAATGGATGGATGGATGGGATATATATATATATATATATATATATATATATATATATATATATATATATATATATATATATATATATATATATATATATATATATATATATATATATATACACGTTAGGTCAGAAAAAAACAGAGAGGCTATATCATCCCTACAAGCAGGTTTGCCTGATTTGATAAAATCCCCTGTTGAGCAGGGAAACCTGCGAAACAGGCTTGTAGGGAGGATATAGCCTCTGTGTTATTTCCTGACCTAACGTATATTCCGCTCTACCCCGGTATTGAGCACTGTATAATGGATACACCACAGAAACCTTGACTATATATATAGGTGTGTGTGTGTTTATTTTTTTATTTAATGTTTTAACTAAGAAACTTAATTTTTTTTTGCAAATACTCATTAACTTAGAATTTAATGGCAGCAACACATTGCAAAAAAGTTTTACTATGCACTCTTATACTATGAAGCCATGCTGTTGTAACACTTGCAGAATGTGGCTTGGCATTGTCTTGGTGAAATAAGCAGGGGCGTCAATGAAAAAGACGTTGCTTGGATGGCAACATATGTTGCTCCAAAACCTGTACGTACCTTTCAGCATTAATGGTGCCTTCACAGATGTGTAAGTTACCCATGCCTTGGGCACTAATACACCCCCATACCATCACAGATGATGGCTTTTGAACTTTGCGCCTTATAACAGTCTGGATGGTTCTTTTCTTCTTTGTTCCGGAGGACACGATGTCCACAGTTTTCAAAAACTATTTGAAATGTGGACTCGTCAGACCACAGAACACTTTGCATCAGTCCATCTTAGATGAACTTGGGCCCAGCGAAGCTGGCGGCGTTTCTGGGTGTTGTTGATAAATGGCTTTCGCTTTGCATAGTAGAGTTTTAACTTGCACTTACAGATGTAACGACGCACTGTAGTAAGGGACAGTGGTTTTCTGAAGTGTTACTCAGCCCATGTGGTGATATCCTTTACACACTGATGTCGGTTTTTGATGTAATACCGCCTGAGGGATCGAAGATCACAGGCATTCAATGTTGGTTTTCGGCCTTGCCGTTTACGTGCAGTGATTTATCCAGACTCTCTGAACCTGTTGATGATATTACGGACCGTAGATGGTGAAATCCCTAAATTCCTTGCAATAGCTGGTTGAGAAATGTGGTTCTTAAACTGTCAGACAATTTGCTCACACATTTGTTCACAAACTGGTGACTCTCACCCCATCCTTGTTTGTGAATGACTGAGTATTTCACGGAAGCTGCTTTTATACCCAATCATGGCACCCACCTGTTCCCAATTAGCCTATTCACCCGTGGGATGTTCCAAATGAGTGTTTGATGAGCATTCCTTATCTTTCTCAGTCTTTTTTGCCACTTGTGCCAGCTTTTTTGAAACATGTTGCAGGGATCAAATTCCAAATTAGCTAACATTTGCAAAAAATAACGTTTACCGGTTTGAACGTTAAGTATCTTGTCTTTGCAGTCTATTCAATTGAATATAGATTCAAAAGGATTTGCAAATCATTGTATTCAGTTTTTATTTATGATTTACACAATGTGACAACTTCACTGGTTTTGGGTTTTGTATACAACATTGTGGGGCGGTATAGCTCGGTTGGTAGAGTGGCCGTGCCAGCAACTAGGGGGGGTTCCAGGTTCGATCCCTGCTTCCGCCATCCTAGTCACTGCCGATGTGTCCTTGGGCAAGGCACTTTACCCACCTCCTCCCAGTGCCACCCACACTGGTTTAAATGTACCTTAGATATTGGGTTTCACTATGTAAAGCGCTTTGAGTCACTAGAGAAAAGTGCTATATAAATATAATTCACTTCACATCAGTATATATATATATCCATCCATCCATCCATCCATCCATTTACTACCGCTTGTCCCTTTTGGGGTTGTGGGGGGTGCTGGAGCCTATCTCAGCTGCATTCGGACGGAAGGTGGGGTACACCCTGGACAAGTCGCCACCTCATCACAGATATATATATATATATATATATATATATATATATATATATATATATATATATATATATATATATATATATATATACACTACCGTTCAAAAGTTTGGGGTCACATTGAAATGTCCTTATTTTTGAAGGAAAAGCACTGTACTTTTCAATGAAGATAACTTTAAACTAGTCTTAACTTTAAAGAAATACACTCTATACATTGCTAATGTGGTAAATGACTATTCTACTGCAAATGTCTGGTTTTTGGTGCAATATCTACATAGGTGTATAGAGGCCCATTTCCAGCAACTATCACTCCAGTGTTCTAATGGTACAATGTGTTTGCTCATTGGCTCAGAAGGCTAATTGATGATTAGAAAACCCTTGTGCAATCATGTTCACACATCTGAAAACAGTTTAGCTCGTTACAGAAGCTACAAAACTGACCTTCCTTTGAGCAGATTGAGTTTCTGGAGCATCACATTTGTGGGGTCAATTAAACGCTCAAAATGGCCAGAAAAAGAGAACTTTCATCTGAAACTCGACAGTCTATTCTTGTTCTTAGAAATGAAGGCTATTCCATAAAATTGTTTGGGTGACCCCAAACTTTTGAACGGTAGTGTATATATATGTACCGGTATATATATATATATATATATAAAAATACCCTGATGGGCAGGGAAACCTGTTAAACAGGCTTGTAGGGATGAAATAACCTCTGTGACCTGACGTGTATATATATATTTATGTGTGTGTATATATATGTGTGTATATATATATATATACATATATATATATATATATATATATATATATATATATATATATATATATATATATATATATATATATATATATATATATATATATATATATGTATGTGTATATATATATATATATATATATATATATATATATATATATATATATATATATATATATATATGTATATATATATATATATATATATATATATATATATATATATATATATATATATATATATATATATGTATGTATGTATGTATGTATGTATGTATGTATGTATGTATGTATGTATGTATGTATGTATATACATTGCATTAAAAAGCAGCCTTAGTTTAATATTCAAGTTAGTATGGTGATTGCAAAATCAGGAAGCCATGCAGACTGATCACAACAAAACCCATGGAAATATAAAAAAAACTAGAGTGAAACCACAGGCATGTAGCGCAGTGATTACAAACAATTAATTGGAAACAGCCACCAGAGTTGACATACTTCTTACAAGAGTCACATTTTCTCTGTAATTGTTGGTCCAACGCTAATGAGGATTTTGGTAAAATTATGATAATACATTTTCTTTTTTTTGGTCGCACTGTATTTTCTAATGTGCATTGCGCCGTTGGGAGAGTGTTGGAAGCCCGCTGGTCACGCAACACTGCATGTACAGTACGTAGTTGCAGAGTGCATCAAATACTGCTGCAAAATTGCCCCCCAAATTATATTTTGACAAAATAAAAGCATGTTTGATTGTAAGTTCATGAACTGGAGTATATTTAGAACTATATTTAGACTTATTATTTTGGTTCATTTTTTTCATGAAAACAATGTCAGAATGGCTGCGATTGCATGCTTCTGGGCACGCCGCACACGTCCCTAGGTCTCCAACATGGCGCCTGTTGTTTAGCTGTCCGTACTCTCGCTATACACGGCTAGCCAGGAAATAGTCTTTACCATTAAACCAAATATGACAGTCTAGTCTTTCGTTGATCTCTACAAAGTGTCAATACTGTATTGTACTTAACAAACTAACTGTTTCATTGTAGTGTGCATATTAGTTGAAGTTTTCATTACCGATTTCGGAGGTATCCACAAATTACCATGTAAAATAGCTAATGCTAATCCATAGCATTCCTACGGGGTATTTATTATAAATCAGCATTGACCTTGCACATTTTCAAAATTGAAGCTGTACTGTACTTCTGAGCACCTTATTCTTGCTTTGTTGGCATTGAAAATTGTAACATTACAGTACGGCGGAATCCGCTCTGAATGCTTGACTGCTTGTTTCCCAGCCATGTGCTTGAGCAAATTATAATATTACATGTATTAGCTCTTTTTCCTTCAGGTCCCTTACTACCATTTCATGCATTCTCCCTCAGTACATGTTTTCTACAAAAGACTCATGTTGATGTCGACATACCATACCATACCATACCATACCATACCATACCATACCATACCATACCATACCAACTATATTTATAAAGCCCTTTAAAAACAACTACAGTTGAAGAAAAAAGGGCTGTACACCACAAATAAATACAGACAAAGGACAGACTAAAAAATAAGGGGTTACCCACATATGCGGTCCTCTCCAAGGTTTCTCATAGTCATTCACATTGACGTCCCACTGGGGTGAGTTTTCCTTGCCCGTATGTGGGCTCTGTACCGAGAATGTCGTTGTGGCTTGTACAGCCCTTTGAGACACTTGTGATTTAGGGCTATATGAATAAACATTGATTGATTGATTGAAAACGGAGGTAAAATACACATTGAAAAAGCAAATACAAATCATCTTAAGAACAATTTGTTAGATAAAAAGCAGTTCAAAAGTTAAAAACAGTTCAAACAGTTCAAAATCTCATGGCATAAGTGGTTGTTGACAATCGCCATATCCGAAAGTTAAAGTTAAAAAAGTTAAAAGTACCCGTGATTGTCACACACACACTAGGTGTGGCAAAATTATTCTCTGTATTTGACCCAACACACTTGATCACCCCCTTGGAGGTGAGGGGAGCAGTGAGCAGCAGGAATAATTTTTGGTGATTTAACCCCCAATTCCAACCCTTGATGCTGAAGGTAATGTAACCATTTACTTGTACACATGCCGACATACCGTATTTTTCGAACTATAAGTCACAGTTTTTTCATAGTTTGGACTTATACTCAGGAGTGACTTATGTGTGAAATTATTAACACATTACCGTAAAATATCAAATAATATTATTTAGCTCATTCATGTAAGAGACTAGACGTATAAGATTTCATGGGATTTAGCGATTAGGAGTGACAGATTGTTTGGTAAACGTATAGCATGTTCTATATGTTATAGTTATTTGAATGACTCTTACCATAATATGTTAAGTTAACATACCAGGCACGTTCTCAGTTGGTTATTTATGCGTCATATAACGTACACTTATTCAGCCTGTTGTTCACTATTCTTTATTTATTTTAAATTGCCTTTCAAATGTCTATTCTTGGTGTTGGGTTTTATCAAATAAATTTCCCCCAAAAAATGCGACTTATACTCCAGTGCGACTTATATATGTTTTTTTCCTTCTTTATTATGCATTTTCGGCCGGTGCGACTTATACTATGGAGTGACTTATACTCCGAGAAATACGGTAAAAAGACAGTTTTTTCACAGAAATGACCCCATTGAGTCTCAAATTTTAAGTCGCTCCAAACAGTCGAGTACTGTATGTAGGGTTGGGTATCGTTTGAATTCGAACAATTCCGATTCCGATTCTTTGTTTAGATTCCGATTCCTGACGATTCTCGATTCCGATTCTTTTAAGAGGCAGGGTCAAAAAAAAGTTTAGGATATTTTAAATGAGCTAGCTAACCTACAGTCTTTCTGAATGAAATAGTCTGACATTCTCCATCAATTTTAATTCAATTAACTTTTTATGAACTTTACTATAAATTCCTCACAGGGCTGTTTTCAACTAGAATATAAATATCAAATCTATGAACTTGAATATAAATATTATAAATTATGAATACATTTTCCCAGGGGTACACTTTCCTCAAGAGAGCTTTATTTTTGAAAACCTCATGAAAACACCTTTACACATAAGTGTATGATGCTGCAGGAAACCTCATGAAAACACCTTTACACATAAGTGTATGATGCTGCAGGAAACCTCATGAAAACACATTTACACATAAGTGTATGATGCTGCAGGAAACCTCATGAAAACACCTTTACACATAAGTGTATGATGCTGCAGGAAACCTCATGAAAACACCTTTACACATAAGTGTATGATGCTGCAGGAAACCTCATGAAAACACCTTTACACATAAGTGTATGATGCTGCAGGAAACCTCATGAAAACACCTTTACACATAAGTGTATGATGCTGCAGGAAAGAGCACATCACGGAGCCTGGCTAGCAGGTTGTAAATTGTCTATGAAAAAATATGCGGGCTAATTTGTTAGCTGCCTCAACGTTGGCGCAAAACACATTATTTATTGCATATATATTGTTTTACTTACCGGATTCGGACTGCAGTGCAGTCACCGAGGTGCCAGGCTGGGTGTCGGAGCCAGAGGAAGAGGAAGCGGCAGAGGAGGACAGTCGGCGCAGCGCGTGGAAGACGGGACACGCATTTATATGTACTCCATGAACTCGGAGGTGCTTCATCATGTTCGACGTGCACCCTCCTAAGCACGAAACAGTCCTGTCGCACGTGTTACATTTCGCCGATATTTCATTTTTTTTTAGTAAAGTAAAGCCACCCTTTCGACCGCCGACGCCCGCTATCCATGCTTGACTGACTCGCTCGGCTACATAGGCTCGGCTATGCTAACACTTCCGGCGGTGGGCGCTTCTTCGTTGGTGTTCAGCGGCTTCTTCTTCCGGTCGGCGGACTTATTCTTTTTTTCCGGTCGGCGGACTAGGTATCGAAACTACGAATCGAAATTTAAACTTTTGAACGATTCCGGGAGAATCGGAAAGTTAGTCCCGGTTCCAATCGATACTCGATACTCGATACCCAACCCTAACTGTATGTCAACGCCAACTTAAGCGCGCTCCTTTTTAGTAGTAATTGGAACACGCTTAATCAGGTCTTTTTTGAGTGGGTGGGCGACATAAACAGAACTGACCCCCAGTAAAATAGTGACCTGAGACATTTTGCACAGTAAAGTAATCCAAACAGGCATCAGGACAGACATGAATCCTTCCTTCGACATGATGCTGCTTCAACTACGACCACCATGGCTCGTTTCAGCGTCTGCCTTCTGGAGCCAATCAACTGGATGAAATGCAAATCATGGCATCGGTTGAGATGAAATGCAAACACGGGCCAGTTTTAATCAGTTACATTCATGCAGTCATTATGAGAGAGTTCAGGCTTCGTGTCTCCATAGATACAAAGATTCTAATGAGCTTCATGTCAGTCTGAGATAGGTTCATCACGGATGTAGATGGGGGGGGCGAAAAGTACAACGGGAAAAAAATGTAAATTTTGTCCAGCAGTTTTTCTTGTTTAAGGGGATTTTTTTTTTTAAATGAGACCCATTCAAAACATTTATCAAAACTCACGAGTGATTCACTGATTCACAATATCTATACATGCGTGTAATCTAGTGTCATTTACCTCAAATTGATAACAGGCACACACTGCTTGCTGTTTACTCTCTTAAAGTGTAGGAGGTTGAAGAACCAATTCTCAAAGCTGCTTCTGCTGCTGCTGCTGCCTCCACATAAGTGATGCTCAAAAGGATGCAACACAGAAAAAAAAATAATTCTGTGACAGTCACACAATGGAAGCAGACGCCAGCACAGTGAGCTGGAAGATGAAATGTTTCAGGAAACACACTTGCAGACTTCTCAGCCAGGCTACATCTCAACTGTGCTCCGACATGCTCCCATTTTGCAGCGCACACACTCACAAGGAGACAGCAATTTGGCACCTGTATCAAACTTTATTACCTCAGATATTGTTTTCACCCCCCCTGTTTGTTTGTGAGTTGTTTATGCAAAGCTACAGCGTGTATTTTCATGGAATGTTATGAATATTCCATTAACGACGGCTGACAGGTGCATAATGCGCCGCAATGTCCAAAAGCCCCAAACACAAAATATCCAAAACCAAAAACCCATTCACTGGGAAAGTGCCACAAATTAAAATTGCTGCAGAATAAAAAACAAATGTGGAATAAAGGACACACTCAAATGCGGAAAGATGACATCTTTTACAGTGTTATACAGAGCGATTTTTAAAATCAAGAGAAAATATACCCTTTAATTCCAACAACTTTTTTCCAGGCATCCCAATTATGTCTATCCGTCAGGTCTGGCAACCCATGGTAGCCTGGTTAACTGCTATTTTGTTTTATAAACCTGCAACATTTTTCTCATGCAGTTGCTTTTTTTGGGGTGTGTTTGTGTCTTGGGCATTTGCAGCATTTGCCTTTTGCATCTGCTTTTGATCCTTCAGTGTTTATATGATTGCAGAATTTGAATTTGCAGCATTTTCTGTTGCCAGTGTTTCCCGTACGTTCATTTACTTCAATAAAATTGTTTGTCTAATTTGTATAAATGTTTTTATTTTCATATATCATCTTCCAGTTGATATATGTCAGTCATGTCCCAGCACCCCCTGCGACCCCAAAAGGGACAAGCGGTAGAAAATGGATGGCTGGATGTCTCCCAAAACATGACAATGTTATGTGTTTTACAATTAGAGTCTAAGATTTAACAGGCTTCCATAATGAGGAAGAGCACACACACACACACACACACACACACACACACACACACACACACACACACACACACACACACACACACACACACACACACACACACACACACACACACACACACACACACACACACACACACACACACACACACACACACACTCATTCTTGTATTTTGTACCTTCTTGGAACCTCTGCAAAACGCCTCCCTCTTTAGGACCACCCTTTCTAGATATATAAAGATTTGTATTTACAACATTATTAATACATAAATACATACATACTATGCAAATATAAAAAAGGTAAGTTTTAGTAATTGTTTTTTAATCTTAATTATTTACTTCAAGTTGTTACAGTATGTCTCTATATACATATTTATTTATACATTTTTTTTTAATTAATTTTGACCAAAGGGGGCACATTTAAATTTATCACACACACTTATTACATCATATTATATGATCTTATTATATGTTGGCCAGAGGGGGAGCACTTCAAATTTTTAGCGGTCAGTATTGGTTTCCACGGAGTTGGGTGACTATATGCCTGTGACTATCTGCCTGTAAGTAGAAATGCATTTACTGTTTTGTGTAGATTTTTTTCAGCTTAAATCTCGTTTGTTAAACATTTGTTTAAAATGTTTGCAATAAACACAATGCACATTTTTGTTAGCCTATCAATAGACTCGTCCATTGTAGGTTAGCATTACACTAGCAGCCCAAGACCCAACCTTTATCCTTAGTTGCATTGCTTCTTTCAGTTTATACCGAACTGTAATGTCAATTGGACATGATTCCTACATGAATGTGCACTTTATGCGTATAATAATGTACTCTCCTTTGTGTGCTTAGCTGTACAATAACTTAATCGTGGTGACTATCAATAAACAACGTTAAATCGTTCGCAACTGAATTGCTCGGTTTGTCTCAGAAGACGTTTCGCCGCTCATCCGAGTAGGCTTCATTAATTCGTGTTCATAGACTTAGATCGGTCAGATCCAGTCCAACGGTTGGTGCCAAAACCCTAAATATTTATACTCCAAAAACCAGGAGGGTGTGCCTGGGCAAGGATGGTTTCGCCCTATCGTAGTGAGAAAGACAACAGTTTTGAGGGCTTTCCTCAAATGCCTATGCTCTTTCTCTTTGGCCTGTGGGCTGGTAGGAACATTATCAGCTCTGTGTTGTAGGGTTCTGATAACGCCCAGTTTGTGTTCCAGTGGGTGGTGTGAGTCAAAAAGTAGGTATTGATCGGTATGTGTGGGTTTTTGGTAAAACATGTGGTTACCCCAGCTGGTCGTTTGTGAAAAGTGCGTCTAGTTCCAGAAATAACAAGAACAGAGTGGATGAGGAGGAAAAAGGTGACAGGCGAAAAATATTGTCATTCTATATGTATCAGGTCAATCTGAGAACCTCAGAAGAATGTTCAACCAACATAACATGCCAGTACACTTCAAACCAGGCAACACCCCGAGACAGAGACTGGTGCATCCTAAAGACCGGACACTCCACACCCACAAAAAACAATCTGGTGTACACTATCCAGTGTAATGATGAATGCACTGATTCATATATTGTTGAAACAAAACAACCACTAAATAATCTCCTCAGGCCAGGCCAGTCTACCTGCACCTTAGGGAGAAACAGCACTCCTTTGAGGAAAAAAAATGTGCACATTCTGGACAGGGAGGACCGATGATACGAAAGAAGATTGAGGAAAGGAAAAAAATATCCCTGAACAGAGGAGGTGATCTGCGATACCACCTGTCTCCCACATACAACACTGTCCTTTTAACCATTCCTAAAAGACTTTGCGATGTAGCCTCCAACAAATAACAGAAGTTAGAAACATAGAAACATAAAAACAGAATGCCGTTTGTGCCGTTTGTTTACAACTGAAGGGAATGCTTACGCGGGGGATTCCGACTATTTTGGACTGGTAGTAGTCGATCCACAGCGATCGTTCTGCCACACAATAACGAGGGGGGATTACACTTCAACAACTGTCGTTGGCTTTGACAGTAGGATTGCTCGTTTGCATTAAAACAATTGTTTTTCTTACTACAATAGGGCAAACCCATCCTTGCCCAGGCACACCCTCCTGGTTTTTTGAGTATAAATATTTGGGGTTTTGGCACCAGCCGTTGGACTAGATCTGATCAACCTAAGTCTAAGACTAGATCTGACCAATCTAAGTCTATGAGCGTGAACTGATGAAGCCTACTCGGATGAGCGGTGAAACGTCATCCAAGACAAACCAAGCAGTCCAGTTGCGAACGATTGAATGTCATGGGATGACAACGACCTGGATGAATGAGAACCTTCATAGGTACTTAAAATATGTTTACCTTTCTGCTAAACTAAATTCCAAGATTCAGGGAGGGGAGAATAATACATGTCAATAAACCAGAGGTGCACAAACTGTGGCCGTTGTTACGTTGTAATAAAATAGGCTGCAACAATTACAGAAAGTTAAAACAGCTAAAACAAATATATCTTAATCCTAATAACACAGATTTGTCTTCGAATATAGGTATATCATTTTTGCCTTTTTAGAAAAATACATGCGTCACAATCACTTATGCAAATTATACGATGGCATCATATTGACACCACCATGCCCCCACCACGCCCCTGCCGCCACAAATAGATTGTTAATCTTTGGGAAACCATCCATCCATCCATCCATCCATCCATCCATCCATCCATCCATCCATCCAAACACTGGTTGCATTTGTTTTGTGGCGTTTGTGGGGTTTTTGTTTTGAATAATTTCTGTGTCTCTGGTGTTTTGGACATTGCAAAGTGTTTGTGCTTTGCAAGAATTGATTGATTGATTGATTGAGACTTTTATTAGTACATTTCTTAGTCCAGTACATATTCCGTACAATTGACCACTAAATGGTAACACCCGAATAAGTTTTTCAACTTGTTTAAGTCGGGGTCCACTTAAATCAATTCATGGTAAACGTATTACATTTTGGAGCTCACGTGGATAAAAATATCAATATACAAAATCAATGATTGCAAACCACTGGTGTGGCGTATGAAATGGTCAGGTGTGCTGCAGGAAATGATGACTTATTTAGGACAAATAAAGCATCGATGCCAGTGACGTATAGCTACAGGCTGAACAACAGAAGGTACATTGTTAACCTGTGCATCCACCTGTTCCCATTTATGCATTCATGCAACAGAATAAGTCGTGGTCATGATATTTTTCTCATGTTTTCTCTTTCCTCAATGAAAGTTGGTACAACACCACTCTAAATGAAGCTGTCAACCCCCTCCATGCAAATGTCTCACTCTGCCACATTATCCAACAAAGTATCAACACCTCTTTCTGAATTGGCTTTTAGCGAGGATTAATTCATAGATATTTTGGTGAAAAGCTGTGTGAAGGTGAGGATATACAATTTTAATAATACAAATGACATTTAGAAATAAACTAAATTAATTGAAATAATCTATGATGGCAAATCAAATCTGTAAAGTCGACAAGTCGCATAATCGATGGATCCTCCTGGCAGTTGATATTGATAACCACCACCTTCAACAAAATAAATACACACAACAACTTGAAATTATATAACAAGTCAGGATGAATGCAGTAATACAGTGTTAGGCTGTGTTGTCTACGAAAACACTGAGGAGGCCAGAGCAGTGTGCAATTTTTGTTAATGCACTTTTGCTTTTACACATGTAATGGCTTGGATTTAATCATTTCATACACTTTAATGGTTTTGTTGCTATGCAGACCACATACATTCCACCATTTGGAAGTTGCACTTCACAGAGTGCCTAACTAGTTGATATTGTTTAATGATTACCCAATTTTTTTACGCTGTCATTTTAACCCGGCCAATGTTTTTAGTATAAGATAATTACACCTGCACTCTAACCCGTTATGTCATGTCCTAACCTATCATTAAATTAATACCAAAAAAATTATTGTACTATTCATAAAAACTGTTTTTTGTGTCCATATAGCTCTTGCATCGTGTTGGTCAATGTACAGTATATTTACCCTGTGATGCATGGTGGTCACTACAGTGGACAGTTTTTAAAAGCTGTCAACTCCTCTGTGCATGAGTCTTAATATCAACCTTGGATGCTGTTGCGGTTTTGCATATACTGACACCCATTAGGCCAGTGGTCCCCAACCACCGGCCCGGTACCGGTCCGTGGATCGATTATTTATTTTTTTAAATTGTTTTTTTGTTTTTTTCTTATTAAATCAACATAAAAAACACAAGATACACTTACAATTAGTCAATATAGATCAATACAGTCTGCAGGGATACAGTCCGTAAGCACACATGATTGTATTTCTTTATGACAAAAAAAAACAAAAACCCCCCGGTCCGTGGGACAAATTTTCAAGCGTTGACCGGTCCGCAGCCACAAAAATGTTGGGGACCACTGCATTAGGCAACTTGGTCAGCTGTTCTAAGAGCAAACGAAAAACCCTCCCAAAAACAAAAATATGTCCAACAGGCATGTCAAGGTGCAGAGAAGGGTAGAACTATTTGTCTATTCCTTCTATTCTAGGAAGCGTTTGCCGGTGTAAATATATTTGGACATCAAGCAACAACTAAGGAGTAATATAACAGTTAACATTTCTGAGTATTGATTTGGGGATTTAAGAACATCGTGTCCACTTGATTGGATATTAAAGTTAAAGTACCACTGATAGTCACTCACACACTAGGTGTGGTGAAATTACCCTCTGCATTTGACCCATCCCTTTCTCCACTCCCTGGGAGGTGAGGGGAGCAGTGAGCATTAGCGGTGGCCGCGCTCGGGAAACATTTTGCCCACCAATTTTTGAATGACACTAATATTATTGCTGCAACTATGTTGATTTTTGATATACTTCAACTGTAGTAACCTGTTTTTGTTTTATAGTATTATAATTTCAATACATTTTTCAGTAGAATTTAACACCTTTTATGGCTAAAAGTCTTAGCATTTTTCAAAACATTTTTTGGGATGATGTGGAGGCTCAATATTTAGTATTAAAATATGTGAACACATTGTTAATGTCATGACCTGTCCCCACAAGTCACGTGTCTTGTGTTGGTTATATTTCTTCTTATACACTATATTGCCAAAAGTACTTGGCCACCCTCCTTGACTCACATATGAACTTGAAGTGCCATCCCATTCCTAACCCTTTGGGTTCAATATGATGTGGGTCCACCTTTTGCAGCTATTACAGCTTCAACTCTTCTGGGAAGGCTGTCCACAAGGTTGTGGAGTGTGTTTATAGGGCTTTTCGACCATTCCTCAAAAAGCGCATTGGTGAGGTCACACACTGATGTTGGTCGAGAAGGCCTGGCTCTCAGTCTCCATTCTAATTCATCCCAAAGGTGTTCTATCGGGTTCAGGTCAGGACTCTGTGCAGTCCAGTCAAGTTCATCCACACAAGACTCTGTCATGCATGTCTTTATGGACCTTGCTTTGTGCACTGGTGCACAGTCATGTTGGAAGAGGAAGGGGCCCGCTCCAAACTGTTCCCACAAGGTTGGGAGCATGGCATTGTCCAAAATGTTTTGGTATCCTGGAGCATTCAAATTTCCTTTCACTGGAACTAAGGGGCCAAGCCCAACTCTTGAAAAACAACCCCAATTCCTCCGCCACCAAATTTCACACTCTGCAAAAATGCCGTCCGAAATGTACTTTTCTCCTGGGAACCTACAAACCCAGACTGGTCCATCAGATTGTCAGATGAAAAAGCGTGATTCATCACTCCAGAGAAGGCGTCTCCACTGCTCTAGAGTCCAGTGGCGACGTGCTTTACACCACTGCATCCCACGCTTTGCATTGGACTTGGTGATGTATGGCTTAGATGCAGCTGCTCGTCCATTAAAACCCATTCCATGAAGCTCTCTGCTTGTTGTATGTAGGCTTATTGGAAGGTCACATGAAGTTTGGAGCTCTGTAGCAACTGACTGTGCAGAAATTATTTGCACTGTGCGCTACAGCATCCGCTGACCCCTCTCTGTCAGTTTACGTGGCCTACCACTTGGTGGCTGAGTTGCTGTTGTTCCCAAACTCTTCCATTTTCTTATAATAAAGCCGACAGTTGACTTTGGAATATTTAGGAGCGAGGAAATTTCACGACTGGATTTGTTGCACAGGTGGCATCCTATGACAGTTCCACGCTGGAAATCACTGAGAGCGGCCCATTCTTGCACAAATGTTTGTAGAAACAGTCTCCATGCCTAAGTGCTTGATTTTATACACCTGTGGCCGGGCCAAGTGATTAGGACACCTGATTCTCATCATTTGGATGGGTTGCCAAATACTTTTGGCAATATAGTGTATTTGAGGTCTATTTCTGTTTCAGCGCTCTAAGGCTGAAACGACGCGTCAACATAGTCGACGTCATCGGTTACGTAAATAAGTCGACGCCGTTTTTGTGCGTCGACGCGTCGCATATTTACGTCACACTACCGTCATGGCGAAGCGCAAAGCAGACGATCAAAGCAGACGATGCGAGCGAGGGGGGAAAAGCATGCCAAAAGTGGTCAAAAGTGTGGGAGTATTTCAATAAACGGCCTAATAATGTTGTTGTATGCACACTGTGTCGAGCGGAAATGGCCTAACATAGCAGCACAACGGCTATGAACGAACATTTGAAAAGAAAACCATCAACTAGTCAATCGTCCGCGCGAGCATACGTTGTCATCATTACAAAAAAACATGAATGTGTCATTTGTATCTGCTAGGGGTGTAACGGTACGTGTTTTGTATTGAACCGTTTCGGTACTGGGCTTTCGGTTCGGTACGGGGGTGTACCGAACGAGTTTCTAAGCTAAAGCTAACTTTAGCTGCTAAAGTCTTAACAAGCTGCTTCGCTCCTCTGCCTCTGTCTCAGCACGCAGCATTGTCCCACCCACACAACCATCTGATTGGTACACACGCAGCATTGTCCCACCCACACAACCATCTGATTGGTACACACAAAGCATTATCAGCCAATCAGCAGTGTGTATTCAGAGCGCATGTAGTCACCGCTTCAGCGTGGAGCAGATAGGTGTTTAGCAGGTGAGCATCAGGCAGCGGACTCTCCCCAAATGATAATAAACACTTCCCAGTCAACTACTAGTAACATCACTATGAGCCCGTTGACCTTCTAGAAACTTAAACTGCAGCTCAGCTCACTCGCAGTCCTGGCTTGAGGTGAAGGCTAATTACCTCTCAGTTCCAGCCACATCGACCCCTTCTGAGCGCCTATTTTCAGCTGCTGGGAATATTGTAAACAAGAAAAGAACCAGAGCATGTACACATGCTAACCTTTCTTCATTACAACTGTTAGTCACTCACTGGAATGAGTAGAATTGGTTATTGTGTACTGTGTTGGACTGGATGTTTATTTTGCACATTTTAAAAGCAATACTTAATGTTTACAGTGCTCCAGAATATTTCGTTTTGCACTTTTTTGTATTGGATGTTTATCTTTATTTTTGCACATTTTAAAGCAAAATAAGCAATACTTTTACTTTTGAAATGCTTATACTATTGCAGAATATTAAGATTTGCACTGGATGTTGGCTTTTATATTTGCACATTAAAAAGCAAATAAGCTACTTTTAATTTTGTTAAATGTTAAAAGTTTTAAATGTTTACATTGTTACAGAATATTTAGTCATGTTGTTGTCAATGTTGACTGAGTGGCCATACTTCTTTTTTTTTGTAAATAAAAGCCATGCCTTTTGAAAAAACGGGCCTACATTTATTTTTTCATCTTCATTTTGAATAAAAAAATAATCGGTAAAAGGAAAAATAATCTATAGATTAATCGAAAAATAATCTATAGATTAACCGATTAATCGAAAAAATAATCTATAGATTAATCGATAGAAAAATAATCGTTAGCTGCAGCCTTACAGCGCTCTTTCCTTTGTTTACTTTCTGTTTCTTCGAGCGCTGATTAATCACACGTGCCTCTGTTTGGTGATCAGGAGACTTGCCTGCTCTTGATCACTAATCAGAGAGCTTTATATGCGAGTGTCACCCTGCCTATCTCGCAGGCCCATTGTTCTGGCGACAATTACGTTGGTTCTCCTTCTGCTCCTTTCAAGGTATTATGTCATGTTAAACAATGTTTAGTTGTAACCGTATGCCTCTCATGCACTTCAGTGGCAGGCTTTGTTTTGTATCTTGCCCTGTTATTGGATTAAAAGACCCGGGCGCTGCTTCTGCCTCTTCCGTTTTTTCGCATCCTGAAAACACGACCTTCTGTACGACCCGACCAGAACTTTACGGTTCCAGGTCATAAAACATATTGTATTGTATTAACATCTTATTTGTATTTAATTTTTTCCTGGATGTCTACCATAGATGGTTTTTTTTTAAAGAGTAATAATGAGCAATAACAACATTTGCACAATGCATGCATCAAAAGGTTGGGTAAAAAAGCAAATCAATTAATCAAAGAGATGTACATGTTGCTGACCTTATAACTGGAGCATGTTAGGCGGAGTACAATGTGGTTATTTCTATTTATTCATAAACTGTTGGATTAAATTAACATTTAGATCATCCTCCACACCAAAAAAAAAGGAGCTGATCCTTTTCTTTCGTTAGTTGGCTCTTAACTAATATCCCTTAATGTATCTGTGAGGGCCTTTGAACACATTTGATGTTGCTGCTGACTCAGCGCTAACAGATGTAGTAGTAGTTTAGTCTTTATTTGAAGGGACAATGTACAGAAACATTAAGCTCAAAGACAGATATGTTCTGTACCAGATTATAGCTAAATAGCTAATTTCCATCTGCAGTCCCTGGCTACCTAAATTAAAGGGATACAAAAATCATGCAATAAAATTATGACAATAAAATCATACACAAGTATTAAGAAAAAAGTCATAAAATGCCCTTTCATGGACACATACTTATTATACAATACAACCACACCTCATTTACCTCATCACACAAAGACAATACATGCTTTTGTTCACATCTGTCATCATTTGTAAAAACAACCATGATTTTAACAGACACACCTCACAATTTACAATAAAAATGCTCTCATGGATAAATATAATACACATTAGGTTGATGTGTCAAACATAATGTCCATCTTAGTGACCGTGTGAGCAGCTTTGATTGCTCCAAAGCCACTTTTTAACTTCAATTGTGAATGAAGAGTCATCTGTTAGACTTTTCAAGTTTGTTGTGAGGTCGTTCCATTCCTTTATGGCTTTATATGAAAAGGCTGATTGTGCAAAAGAGGTTTTACATCTGGGTATGCTACACTGCCCCCTGGTGGAGGCTCGTGTGTTTCTAGTTGTCACAGCAGATGTAAACTGGACAAAGTGCTTAAGTGGCGCTGGTGCAGTGTTATTTAAGATTCGATAGGCCATTCGTATTGATGCTAATCTTTGAATGTTAGCTAAATTTAACAATCTATATTTTTGGAGAACTAAACAATGATGGTGGTGTTGTGGTTTTCGGTCAATGATTTTGAGGGATTGTTTGTGCAAAGTTTCCAATGGCCTCAGTGTCATTTTGCTTGCCTGCGACCAACATGTTATACAATAATAAAAACAAGACATAATCATTGCATTAAAATAAGTTTGAGCTGCCTCCAGTGTTAATGAATTCCTGATACATTTGAACGTTTTTATGTTGTATTTAAGACTCTGGCACATCTGTTTGATATGTTTTTTAAAGCTCTAAAATGACACCCAGGTAACGATATTCACTAACATTTTGTATTATTTCCTTATTAACCGTTATATTTGGAAAGGATGACATTTTATATTTGTTTACAAAATACATTGTTGCAGTTTTTTTAATGTTTAATGTAAGACAAGAGTCATGTAGCCATCTTGCCACCTTCTCCATGGCTGCTGTAAGTTTTCTGGCAACCGTTTCAGCGTCCTTTCCCCAAGTATAAATAACCGTGTCATCTGCATACATCTGGATATTTACATCCTCACATACAGATGGCAGGTCGTTTATATACATGGAGAAAAGAAGAGGGCCGATATTAGAGCCTTGTAGCAGGCCAATATCAGTAGCAGTGAGACTGGATGTTGTGTTATCAATACGGACACATTGGGTCCGACCAGATAAATATGACATAATCCAGGCCAGAGTATCTGTCGACAGTTTAAAATATGTTAATTTTGTAAATAACGTGGGGTGACTGACTGTATCGAATGCCTTGCGGAGGTCTAAGAATATTGCTCCAACTACACCTCCTTTATCAAGGTTTTTTTAGCACTTTTTTTTCTGGGTTTTGTTTTAGTGTATTTACAGATAATCTCTTTGATTTTTGTCATTAGGTCATCACAGGCATGTTCGGTGCTTGTCCAATTTATGTCACTCCATGGGACAGTTTTAAGTTCATTCTCTAGTAAGTGTTGGTCTTTTTTAGGGATATAGGGCAAGCACTTTTGTGTACCTTTTTGGCTGTGATACCTAAATCTTGACAACTTCCGTGTTATCAATGTGAGGTTATGATCTGATAAGCCTGTTAGTAAATTGTACGTTTTTTTAATGCGATCAGGTTTATTAGTAAATACCAAATCCAGCAAGGTTCGGGAGGAATATGTAATGTCATGATGTAAAGGAAGGGGATTCATTCCATCTCTTATTGCTGAAAACCAGACTGAGACTGATTTTTTTATCTGAGGTTTTTTCTCAAATTATACAATATTCTTATTTTCTACATCAAAGACATCAGAAGCTCTCTTTAGAAAATCACTCCCATCGTAAAAAAAAAAAAAGTTAGAAACCTAATTGATGTGTGTGTGGATTTTCCTTTGAAGGAAAACAGAGAAAAAAAACAGTTGAGAAGCTCCCCACGCATTTGTTAAATGCACGAACCCAACAGTGAAAGTTTATTTGTGCTTTCAACTCTTGTTTGTGGCTCTTCCTCTCCCTCCCATCTCACTACAAGGCATCGTATGATTCTGATAAAGTGTCCACTGCATGTAACCTGCTCCTAATCATGTGTGGCTGTGGAATCAGGGAGAAGTGGCGGTGGATGTTAGTTGATGTTGACTGGGATAGTTTGTGTAAACAGAGTAGGCAATTCATGACATCACTATGGGTTTCCAATAGGGATGGGAGATATGGTCTATAATTTATATTACAATATATATTTCAGTTTCCTGCGAAAACAATGTAAACCACAATATATTCTCTGGTATGTAAATGATAATGTAAACGTTTCAAAATGGGTTAGAAAAACTCCTAGTTTAGCTGCTGACATATACAATAACATACTGCGCCATTTCAGGTTATATTATTTTTTCAAAACTCTTATTATTTATACTTGTTAATTTACTGTTAATATCTGGTTACTTTCTGTTGCAACATGGTTCTATCTGCACTTCTGTTAAAATGTAAAAGGCACATTTTTTCTTCGTTGTTTTGATACTTTCCATTAGCTTTGGGCGATACTACATATGTGGGTATTGTAGTAGTAGTTACAGGGGAAGTATTAGTCATACCAATACTGATACTTTACATTTTCAAGATCATTGTATGATTACATTTTTGATCACAATTATAATCAGACAAAAACATAGGATGGCTTTGTAACAATATATATATATATATATATATATATATATATATATATATATATATATATATATATATATATATATATATATATATATATATATATATATATATATATATATATATATATATATATATATATATATATATATATATTTTTTTTTTACTATTTCATATTATTGGCTCTGATTTAAATCCTTTGGTTTTTGCCCTTAAATTCCCTATTTCTTGAGTGTGTATACAAAAACAACCAAAACATTGTTATTAGTAGAAAATAACAATCTAACCACTGTGGCATTGACCTGAGGCTGATAGATAGATAGATACATAGATAGATAGATAGATAGATAGATAGTACTTTATTGATTCCTTCAGGAAAGTTCCCTCAGGAAAATTTAAATATACTATACTACTTGGTATCATTACTGTAGATATATTACGGACTTTATTTTTTATTTGTATTTTACTTTATTTTTTATTATATCGTATATGTATTTGTGTGTTTTTTTCCTTTTTCCCTCTTTTTCTTTTATTTTTCTTTGAAATTGTAATTTTACTGCCTATTTACATCATGGCCAGGGGACTACAGATGAAAACTAGCCTTCTGGCTAATTTTGGCTTTTGTAACGATGTGTAGTCATGTGTTTTATGAAATTGCATTGTCCCCTTTGAAATAAACTAATCTTAATCTTTATTTACGAGTAAGTGGCTTCGCACAGTGGAGAGACATTAGCCACTAGCAAGAATGCTACATTGCTTTGAGGAAGCGTCGGTTCGTTTGTCGCTCTCAAGTTTGCGGGACACAGCTAATACGTGTCATCAACAAGCATTACCACGATTCGCAGCCCTTTGAGGCATTTGTGATTAAGGGCTAAATAATCTTTGATTGATTAATAAACTTTGATTCAACGGTAGTATTAAAAGCATTATCACCCACCAATTTTATATCGTATATTGTCTACATCTGTGAATTTTGTAGGCCAAAAATGCACATCTGCAAGGAAACACCTGGTTGCTGTGGTCGTTGCTTGTATAAAAAATGTTTGGTTTGAAAGTCCTGGGTTCAATCCTTTCTGCGTGGAGTTGCATGCTCTCCCCCGTGACTGCGTGGGTCCCCTCCGGCTTCCTCCCTTGCACCTGGGGATAGGTTGATTGGCAACACTAAATTGGCCCTAGTGTGTGAATGTGAATCTGAACGTTGTCTGTCTATCTGTGTTGGCCCTGTGATGAGGTGGCGACTTGTCCAGGGTGTACCCCGCCTTCCACCCGTGTGCAGCTGGGATAGGCACCCCCAAGACCCCGAGTGGGACAAGCAGGAGAAAATGGATGGATGGATGGTTTGTCACAATAAGAATCGGCATTAAACTGGTATGTTACTCATAAAAGGATACACAGATCAACACAGAACTCATTTATAGTCCATATATTGTGTTCAGTCTCACATTCAATCTGCCTTTCAATGCTCTACAGCTCTCAATCAAAGCAGTCACACGTGCAAGCTTCCAATCATTCATCATGTCAAAATTTGTGCCCCCGCCTAGTGATAAGCCTTCATTTGCCAAAGCAGCTCCACTTGATG
The DNA here is from genome assembly GCF_033978785.1 of Entelurus aequoreus. NCBI lineage: Eukaryota > Metazoa > Chordata > Actinopteri > Syngnathiformes > Syngnathidae > Entelurus > Entelurus aequoreus. The sequence goes on along the minus strand of NC_084734.1, from coordinate 60,563,523 downwards.
CTATTTACCACTAACATCACTAGCGGCTCACAGGCTCTGAAAGGAAGCCATGTTCTGTCCAGAAACTGCCAAGGATTCCATAGACAACTCTGACAGAGGGTTCTATCCCGGAAGAACAATGGTGCATTTGGCCATTGTGGAGCGGCGTGGCTCAGTTGGTAGAGCCAGCAACTTGAGGTTTCATGTTCGATCCCCATTTCCCCATCCTAGTCACTGCCGTTGTGTCCTTGGGCAAGACACTTTACCCACCTGCTCCCAGTGCCACCCACACTGGTTTAAATGTAGCTTAAAGGCCTACTAAAATGAATTTTTTTTATTTAAACGGGGCAGATCCATTCTATGTGTCATACTTGATCATTTCACAATATTGCCATATTTTTGCTGAAAGGATTTAGTATAGAACAACGACGATAAAGTTTGCAACTTTTGGTCTCTGATAAAAAAAAGCCTTGCCCCTACCGGAAGTAGCGTGACGTAGTCAGTTGTTCGCTTACTCATATTTTCCTATTGTTTTCAACGGAGCTAGAGCGATTCGGACCGAGAAAGCGACGATTACCCCATTAATTTGAGCGAGGATGAAAGATTCGTGGATGAGGAAAGTTAGAGTGACGGACTGGAATGCAGTGCAAAACATATCTTTTTTCGCTCTGACCGTAACTTAGGTACAAGCTGGCTCATTGGATTCCACACTCTCTCCTTTTTCTATTGTGGATCACGGATTTGTATTTTAAACCACCTCGGATACTACATCCTCTTGAAAATGAGAGTCGAGAACGCGAAATGGACATTCACAGTGACTTTTATCTCCACGACAATACATCGGCAAAAGCTCTATAGCTACTGAGCTAACGTGATAGCATCTGGCTCAAATGCAGATAGAAACAAAATAAATAAATCCCTGACTGGAAGGATAGACAGAAGATCAACAATACTATTAAACCATGTACATGTAACTACACGGTTAATAATTCTCAGCCTGGCAAAGCTTAACAATGCTGTTGCTAACGACGCTGAAGCTAACTTAGCAACTTCTTTGTCTTAATGAAATTAAACAATGGATGTCCGCTAACTTTTTGCAACTCAACGCTAAGAAAACGGAAATGCTAATTATCGGTCCTGCTCAACACCGACATCTATTTCAAAATACCACCTTAACATTTGACAACCAAACAATTAAACAAGATGACTCGGTAAAGAATCTGGGTATTATCTTCTACCCAACTCTCTCGTTTGAGTCGCACATTAAAAGTGTTACTAAAACGGCCTTCTTTCATCTCCGTAATATCGCTAAAATTCGTCCCATTTTGTCCACAAGCGATGCTGAGATCATTATCCATGCGTTCGTTACATCTCGTCTCGATTACTGTAACGTTTTATTTTCGGGCCTCCCTATGTCTAGCATTAAAAGATTACAGATGGTACAAAATGCGGCTGCTAGACTTTTGACAAAAACAAGAAAGTTTGATCATATTACGCCTATACTGGCTCACTTGCACTGGCTTCCTGTGCACCTAAGATGCGACTTTAAGGTTTTACTACTTACGTATAAAATACTACACGGTCTAGCTCCTGCCTATCTTGACAATTGTATTGTACCATATGTCCCGGCAAGAAATCTGCGTTCAGAGAACTCCGGCTTATTAGTGATTCCCAGAGCCCAAAAAAAGTCTGCGGGCTATAGAGCGTTTTCTATTCGGGCTCCAATACTATGGAATGCCCTCCCGGTAAAAGTTAGAGATGCTACCTCAGTAGAAGCATTTAAGTCTCATCTTAAAACTCATTTGTATACTCTAGCCTTTAAATAGACTCCCTGTTTAGACCAGTTGATCTGCCGTTTCTTTTCTTTTCTTTTCTACTCTGCTCCAAACCCGGGGTGGACCGCTAGCCTGTTCATCAGATGGGGACATCTCTACGCTGCTGACCCATCTCCACTCGGGATGGTTCCTGCTTGCTCCACTATGGACTGGACTCTCGCTGATGTGTTAGACTTTCACAATATTATGTCAGACCCACTCGACATCCATTGCTTTCGGTCTCCCCTAGAGGGGTGGGGGTTACCCACATATGCGGTCCTCTCCAAGGTTTCTCATAGTCATTCACATTGACGTCCCACTGGGGTGAGTTTTCCTTGCCCGTATGTGGGCTCTGTACCGAGGATGTCGTTGTGGCTTGTGCAGCCCTTTGAGACACTTGTGATTTAGGGCTATATAAATAAACATTGATTGATTGATTGATTGATTGAACTTAGCAACCGGACCTCACAGAGCTATGATAAAACATTAGCGCTCCACCTACGCCAGCCAGCCCTCATCTGCTCATCAACACCCGTGCTCACCTGCGTTCCAGCGATCGACGGCGCGACGAAGGACTTCACCCGATCACAGATGCGGTTGGCGGCTAGCGTTGGCTAGCGCGTCTGCTATCCAAGTAAGTCCTCCTTGTTGGGTTGCTACAGCCAGCCGCTAATACACCGATCCCACCTACAACTTTCTTCTTTGCAGTCTCCATTGTTCATTAAACAAATTGCAAAAGATTCACCAACACAGATGTCCAGAATACTGTGGAATTTTGAGATGAAAACAGAGCTTGTTTGTATTGGCTTCAATGGGCTACCGATACTCCTCTTTCACTGGCTACGTCACGTGCATACGTCATCATCCAAAGACGTTTTCAACCGGAAGTTTAGCGGGAAATTTAAAATTGCACTTTATAAGTTAACCCGGCCGTATTGGCATGTGTTGCAATGTTAAGATTTCATCATTGATATATAAACTATCAGACTGCGTGGTCGGTAGTAGTGGGTTTCAGTAGGCCTTTAAATACGTAGATAATGGGTTTCCCTATGTAAATATTAATTTATTTCACTCCACATTTAGTCTCATACGTGTGGAGCAATTTTCCCACAAGCCTTCACATCACCTGGAGTCCATCTAGAAAGAAAATCGTGTAAGACACTTACACAAAGACAACCTTATGGACAATAGTACTGGGCTACTGAGCAGTATTATACCTATCAAAACATCACATTCGTACAGTAGGAAGGAGATTCATGTGGCCCCATTTGTCGCGGTTTCCCTAGAGGGGGGTTGGGGTGCACTATGAACTTTAGCCGCCAGATAGCAAAAGAATGTTGAATTAGGGCTGGGCGATATATTGATATACTCGATATATCGCGGGTTTGTCTCTGTGCGATATAGAAAATGACTATATCGTAATATTCGAGTATACGTTCTCACGCAGTTGCTTTAGCTGCGGGCATTACACTACAGGCGTGTCTCACTCTTTGTTGTCTCTCCTTCTCACAGAGACGTAAAACAAGCGCACCTTCTTACATATGTCACATAAGTATACGCCCTCGCGAAGCAGAGATTTAGCGGCATGGGTAACGTTAGCTGTGGTGCGAGTGGTAATACGAGAGAAAGAAGGTGCGAATCTGGTAACAAATGAAGGAAGAATTAATTCCCAAGAAAAACAGCACAGGGTCCACCGTCTGGCGGTGGTTTGGCTTCAATATGTCGAACAGACAACCGTAATTTTGTCAAGTGTGGGGCAAAAGCAAAAGCAAAAAAGTAGCATTACTGCTAATATATAGCATAATTTGAAAAGTCACCCGCTAGAAAATGAAGAGTGCTTGAAACTCCGCATGTCAACATCTCCGTTCGGTGCCACACCAACAAAATGCAGAGGCAACCATTTCCACATCAACACCGTATGAGAAAAATTGTCAACAAAAGAAGGAGATAACGTTCGCAGGAATCTACCACATTTGATTTCCTATTATGCAGCTCATTTTTATTTGACAGTTATTGAAATATCTTGTGTGACATCATGCACAAAAGTGCACTTTATTTGTTTTAAACTATTGCAGTGGCGTTCTGTACAAAAAGTGCACTTTGATTTAGTGTTGTTTTGATATGTCATCTTAGTGACATCATGCACAAAAGTGCACTAATAGCTTGTTTTAAAATGTCTCTGACAATCTTGCACATTCTGTTTTGAAATGACATGAATGTTTGTGCCACTGCTTAATAACTGTTTAATACATACAGTTTTGGTAAATTGACTTAGTTGTGATTTTCCTCTCTGCATGAAAGTTTAAAATGAGCATATATTAATGCAGTATGAACAAGAATGTTTTAATGTAGACACATAGAATCATCATACTGGTGTGATTATATGCATCAAGTGTTCATTCAAGGCTAAGGCAAAATATCGAGATATATATTGTGTATTGTGACATGGCCTAAAAATATTGAGATATAAAAAAAAAAGGCCATATCGCCCAGCCCTATGTTGAATATCCTAAAATATGTTATGTGGCAATTCCAACTTTGACCACAGCGTCAGTTGCTCTGTAGAGTAGCGCTTTCCATCATTTTCAGCAGACTGCATCACAAAACTATAAAAAAAAACGATTGTGCTGAAATTGCTGTGTCTGTAACTAGCAGTACCAAGGATTATCAGCAATACTTTAATAATGCAGACTGGTGTTGATTTAGAGTTTTAAATGGCGTGTATGCTTTTCTTTGGCAATGAAGATACGTATAAAACATGAAGATACATTTGAAGTAGCCAAAAGACACTTGAAGATGCAATTAGCCGTGTGCAGCATAAGTGAGGCTTCATCATCGTCATTTGCACCTCAGCAAGAAAGACCATCAAGTGTTATGTGGTGTGTTCATTCACTCGTTAGTTTCACGATAACATCTCAGCATCGCAAGAGACTGAGTAGACCTGCTGTAATATCTTAGGAGCTAAGCATGTGTGGTCATCTGCTAACCCCTTGATTATAGTTTTTTCATTTAAACGGGTCGTGTTGTTCACTTGAAGAACAATGTGCTGCATTTGCCAGAATTAAAATAAATGATGTGGCTATAGAAATTGTGTAATGTATTTAATGTTGTTTACTAAAATACCAGCTGGACCACAACCACCATGGAGTGGATCATCAGCAGATGTTCCTTAACACCCATGCTGTTGCTTTAAAATAAACAGTAAAAAACCTCATCCAATTCACAGTAACTCACCTCTTTGCAGAAGAATAATGTACTATTTTTAACTGTATCGTTCTGATTTACAAAGATTGTCGCTGGAAATGGGGCAATTGGAAACACTTGTCTTATTTGACAGACTGTAACAGCTTTGCCAGTAAAAGTGACTTACAGCTTTGTAGCTACCAATTAGACTGTCAACCAAATGCATACATACTAGAACTAACTTGCAGTATTGAGTCTGCTAAAGGTTTTTCTATAAAGTTGATTTCTTATGGTGATGTCACTCACATCTTCCACAGGCTAGTTTTCTGTGTATTTTGCATAGATAACTTTTACATAGTTTGATACCTATTCAAACCGACACAACCACAAATGATATCAAATTAATGCAGATCATGAAGAGTCCCAAAGCTTTTTATGTTGCTCTGTAATTGTTACGCTGGCACGTGCTGGCTCTTGGTGTGAGCCCAAGATGCAAAGACGACAATGGCCTCGTGGCACAAGCTCAGGACAACACCATGCAGAACTCCATAGCGATTCCTGTCAAGCAGTCCAACGTAATGGACGATATTGTGAATGTAAAAGGTCCTTTTATTAGGGAAACAGCAGGAAGTACAAGCTTGTCTACTGATGTAGATCGAGGGTAAACACACGCTTTGGCATGTGAAAAAACACAAAAAGGAACACCACAAACATTCAACAATGAGCCGGTGTTGCAAGGAAGGGGACACATAAACCCTCCTGATTGGCAAATACCATACCATACCATACCAACTTTATTTATAAAGCCCTTTAAAAACAACCACAGTTGAAAGACAAATAAGGGCAGGTAATAAGCCTTGCAGGGTTTCCCACACATTCATTTATTTGTGGCGGCCCGCCAGGAAAGAATTACGTCCGCCACAAATAAAAAAAAAAAAATAATAATAATAATAATTTTTTTTGTTGTTGTTGTTTTTTTTTGTCCTCTCCAGCTTCTCAGGCAAATCATATAGTTGATGTAGATGTTCAGATTCATATTTACTTTACAAAAGAGAAGTGTAGGATACTTCTCTTGTTGCCTTATTTGTATTTGACTTTATTAAATGTATTTATATTAGAAACACAACATGTGTATATAACAAAGGGTGCAAAGTCTGCAGGCAGTAGGAAACACATGGTTAAGTGTAGGGAGTAAAACTGATGGCAGTCTAAAGTTCAAGATTTTTGGAGCTCTTTGTTCAGTGGATCAGATGTTTGATGAAGCTCTGTGTCTATCTTCCACCACTACTGTTTTCTGTTTATTTGTTACTGACTGTGGCAGGACACCTCTGTCTCTGTTTCACTTTATGTTGCTGGTAAATAATATGGTTGTGGTAGTAGGCTAAAGTTAAATTATTTAGTATGCACTAATTAAAGGGGCAGAGCTTTGAGACATTTTAGCTTTTATATTTTATAAGATATATGTTTTGTAAGAACCACAATTAATAAATATATTTCAGTGAATAACTTATTGTTCAAATCTGTATATAAATATGTACATAAAGTGTTGTAATTATATTGTAAAATGGATGGATGGGTGGATGGATGGACGTTTAAAACAAAACTGTTATTATTAATTAGTAAGTATACATTTTTTGAGCCTTTTTAGAGAAAATCAAACCATTGTAGTAAATTATGCAAATTACTCGATGATGTCATGGTGACCACGCCCACAGCCACGCCCATAGCCACGCCCCCACCGCCGCAGGTATCTTGGCAGTTTATGGGAAACACTGCCATGGCAAAGACACTACAAGACAAACCCATAATAGGAAGTGGAACAAAAATATGAGTGTTGGACGCCAAACATACGGAAAAATAACACAAACCAAAACAGTCATGATGGATCAAGACAGGATTGCAAATAAAAAAATCACTGTAGTCAGTGTTTCCGTCATAACTGCAATCCATTTAGGTCTGTTTGGGTAAATAAGAATAATTGGCCATAACGCATGAGCTTGTAAGACAACGATAGACAAAAAGTGAGAAACCCCCCCCCCACAAAAAGCGATTAAGAAATACAAAAAACCTTCTTCTAGTGTCGAAAACACAAAAAAAAGTTACTAAATGTGTCTGTTGTAAAAGAGAATCTGGAGAGCTTATACGTTGGCAACACTGATTCCTCCTGCTATGTATTTTATTCTCTGGCAGACGAGGGGCCTCATGTATTAAGAGTTGTGTGGATTTCCTATGAAAAATGGTTTAAATCCAGAAAACAGCGTACGCAATAAAACAATTACATATATTCAAGTTTGCGTGGGCAGCACGTTGGCACAGGGGTTAGTGCTGGTGCCTTACAATAAGAAGGTCCTGGGTTCGATCGGGGTCCTTCTGGTGTGTAGTTAGCATGTTCACCCCTTACCCACTCCGGGTACTCCGGCTTCCTCCCACCTCCAAAGACATGCACCTGGGGATAGGTTGATTGGCAACACTAAATAGTCCCTAGTGTGTGAATGAGAGTATCCCAAGAGGGACAAGCGGTAGAAAATGGATAGATGGATATAGTTTGCGCACACACTTATCCAAGCACATTTCTTTGCTGCATCACTATCAATGTGGAATTGATTGCAGATTTTTGCTTGGCTGGGCACCCCCAGGCCACGCCCCCTTATGAATACCCAAATCATACTGATATTAACCATGTGGCCAAGTTCTGCACATTATGCCTACTTTCTTGTGTTTAGAGTGAAGTAAAAATGGTGGCGATTGTGAAGCTGTCAATGTTTTAGAGTCAGAGAATCGCAAACAGGAACAAATAAGAATAAAACCTTACAAATTCAATAGGGTCCTCTGTCCCAAAGGGACATTCAGTCCCTAAATAAGTGGTACTACATCAGGAAGAAGGTGAAAAAGAAGACAAACTTGCTCGGCCAAAGCAGGCGAGCATACCAGAGATAAAGTACTGCTGCACACTGTTTAAAAAAGGTAGTCGCTGCAATGATGCGTTCAACTTTAGAAGAGGTGTGTGACTCCTATTCCTCACAATATAAATATAATTTGTGTAACTCACAACAAAATGTGTTTATAAAGTAGCCTGCTCACAGACAGTTTACAGATTCATGTGAAACGTATGTAGTATTTGGTTGGCAATCTTTTACATTTAAACATGCCAACACTATCAAAAAGACTGTTGTTTGATAACTCAAGTTATTATTATAACATAGGAAAGCAACTTGTGGTAGCAGTCACACGTGAGACAAGGTCTAGCCATTCCTCCACGGACTCCGGTGCCATTCTACTGCAACCACCGGCTGCTGCAACTGTTGGCCCGACTGGCCAAGTTGGTGCTGGAGTCACAGAAACACATTGTGACACAGCAATATAGTTGGTCATCTTTTCACATTGTTGAAATCAAATGTTGGCTGAGTCTGAATAACCACTTCTGTGTGTCGCCAAAGTGTCCATAGCCTGTAGAAATGTGATGTTTGCGTGAGGCACCGCATATTTCCACGTCCAGTTCACTCTTTGTACATCTCAATTTGGCCGTGAGAAAGGACGTTTTTGTGTGTACGCAAGCTTAATTAATACATGAGGCCCCAGGTGTGTATGAGGTGTGTTAAGAAGTAGATTTACTATGCCATTTACTTTTAAGTTGTTGTATGGATGGCTACTAACCAAATTATTGTCAGTACTACCCGCTACTGAGTCCCGTAAAATTAGACTGTACCATATTTTGATGCATTTGTTGCACAATATGTCACATCTGGTTGGCTCAAGCACTTGGTGGGAAACAAGCATTCAGAGTGGACTCAACTGGGCTAACTCTAGGTAAAGTTGCAATTTTCTATGTCAACAAAGCGAGTATGTTTGACAGAAAATGAACGTAAAGTAGGCTCCACTTTTAAAAATGTGCTCGATCCATGCTAATGCACATTTGATTTGCCATATGCATGTTAATGGTTAGCATTAACGATTTTACATGACGATTATAACAACTCCGAATTAGGTAATGTAAACTACAACTAAGACATATTGTAGTACATACGATACTTACAGTCTAAACACTTTGTAGGGCTCAACTAAAGACCAGTCTGGCACACTCAACATAATGTCAAAGACTACTTCCTGTCTACAGGAACACAGCGTAGTCTATACACTACTGACATCTAACGTCTTGGAATTGCAACTGCATGCAAAGTCTACTATATAATACTTGCAAATGAGACTCAGAAGTGTAGGAAAACATAATATAACAACAAGACTGCACAATTCTTGTCAGCTCACTGTTAAATTAATAAATTAAAACCATTTTATAATCAAACAATTGTATTTTTACTGGAACACACACAAAAGTTTGAGTTTGAGTTTAACAAGTTTAAAAAGTACTGAAAATTGATACCCTTGACTACCGGTATTGATTCCCAAGTCCTGAGAATTGGTAAGGTATGGATTCAAATGTGAGAGATAGCCTACTCATCAGTAGTTGAACCTCATGTTACATTGACAGACTGTCCCATTAATTTTAATGAGGGCTGTGCTGAAATATTTTTTGGTCCAAATTTTTGGTGTCCTGCCGCCACAAGTACATGAATGTACGGGAAACACTGCACACTCATACCGAATGACCTCGAATGACTTCGCTCACTTTATTTTACCAGATGCTTAACTTGACTGACAGTCAAGGGCACGAGAGATCACACGAAACAGTTGAAGTGGAAAAAAAAAAGTCTTCTATGAAAAAAAGCAAACAACAGACGACCATAATCAACCGCCTCTTAACAGCTACTCTAAAAGTGCAGGATAAGGCATATGCAGCACTTTTAGATTATGCTCATATCATAAACAGTTTTATTAGGCAATTCAGACATCACTAAAAGTTTGAAAAGACATGGACGCAGAACAAACTATGCAAAGCTAGTACTAAAAAATTGGATTAACAATTTATTTAAAAATGACCCACGATCAGAACCACAGCCAACTTGTGTTGTGATATCAGCATAAAAGTTGCTTATTTATTATAGAACATTAGCTAATGTGGTTAGAATATATTCATCCATCCATCAATTTTCTACCGCTTGTCCCTCTCGGGGTTGCGGGGGATTTTAACATAAATTATATCAATAAGCATAAAATAATGAATGGAATAACAAATATCTTAATTTAACCAGTAAAGCAGGGATATTCAGCTTATTAGTGTGGGGGCCAAATTTCCAGAAAGCTAAGGACCGGGGGCCTGGACTTTGCCCTTCACGATAAGTCTTACTTTGTATATTCCAGAGAACCAGTCCTCTACAGTAGACATTTGATTTTGGTCAATTTATTTTGTCAGAGTTGCAGGAGCGCTTTGCTGATTTTAAGAACCTTCAAAGATCATTTCGTGTTTTTGAGAATCTTCTACACAAATGTAAGTCTCTCGCAAGTTGTTTGAACGGAACTCACGGGCGGGCCACCAGTTGTATAGCCTAAATGAAAAAGAGAGGACCTAAAATGGAACCTTGAGGAATACCACTTGAATAACTAAATAAGTTGAACAAATGACTACTGACTGCATCAATCTACAGCAGTACCTTAGTTTCATAAATCACATTATGAAAATATAATGTATAACTGCCAAAAAGGAAAGGACTTAAAGGGGTGCCTTGAGGAACGCCTTAGTTATGTAAATCACAAGTTTGGACCCCAGTGTTTTATGTTTGCTAGTAAGGTTAAAAAGTAGGGATGTCTGATAATGGCTTTTTGCCGATATCCGATATTCCGATATTGTCCAACTCTTTAATTACAGATACCGATATCAACCGATACCGATATAAACCGATACCGATATATACAGTTGTGGAATTAACACATTATTATGCCTAATTTGGACAACCAGGTATGGTAAAGATAAGGTCCTTTAAAAAAAAAAAAAAGAATAAGATAAATAAATTAAAAACATTTTCTTGAATAAAAAAAGAAAGTAAAACAATATAAAAACAGTTACATAGAAACTAGTAATTAATGAAAATGAGTAAAATTAACTGTTAAAAGTTAGTACTATTAGTGGACCAGCAGCACGCACAATCATGTGTGCTTACGGACTGTATCCCTGCAGACTGTATTGATCTATATTGATATATAATGTGGGAACCAGAATATTAATAACAGAAAGAAACAACCCTTTTGTGTGAATGAGTGTGAATGAGTGTAAATGGGGGAGTGAGGTTTTTTGGGTTGGTGCACTAATTGAAAGTGTATCTTGTGTTTTTTATGTTGATTTAATTAAAAAAATAAAATAAAATAAAATAAAACGATACTGATAATAAAAAAAACGATACCGATAATTTCCGATATTACATTTTAAAGCATTTATCGGCCGATAATATCGGCAGGCCGATAATATCGGCAGGCTGATATTATCTGACATCTCTATTAAAAAGTCAATGCAAGGATCTGCCAATGTGTTTCCAGTAGTCCAAGTTCCTTTATACACAGGAGCACTTTAGTGTTTTTAAGAACTTGCTGCAAAATTGTTTGTCTCCCAAGTTTTGAACGGAACTCGGGGGCTCGTATTATGCTATTCCTGGGCCAGATTTGGCCCCGGGCTTCCAGTTGAATAGCACCACAGTGAGTTTGCATCACTGCTATTTTCATGCCAATACATTCTTTGCAATTGTATCTTTTAGTGTTACACATAACTTTCACTTTTGGCATACATTGAATACAATGATAAGAAAACATTTGAAAGTTAAAGTACCACTGATAGTCTCACACACACTAGGTGTGGTGAAATTACCCTCTGCATTTGACCCATCCCCTTGTTCCACCCCCTGGGAGGTGAGGGGAACATTTTGGTGATTTAACCCCCAATTTCAACCCTTGGGATTGGGGGTTGGAATTGGGTACCAAGCACGGAGGTAATGGGTCCCATTTTTATAGTTTTTGGTATGACTCGGCTGGGGTTTGAACTCACGACCTACCGATCTCAGGGCGGACACTTTAACCACAAGGTCACTGAGCAGCCCAAAAAAATCAAAATCAAAATATTTTTTTGCTCACCACCGCCCTCTATAGCCCAACCCCTTAATCATAGCTACAAAACATTCTTCGCCACAATGTTATATGAAAACAGAGGAATCGCAATAAAAATTAATGCACATAACTTGTATACTTGTATTTCAGTTATGTCCACAACTTCTTATGTTGACGACATTCCAATGTGTACAGTTTAAAAATGATGTTTTATTATGACTTGAAGATGATTGGACATTGCAAATGTGCCAGAGGGTCCAAATCAATTAATTTAATCATCATGAGCATTGATAGGGATTTATTATTTAAGGAAATGAACCGGCGTACTTATGCGCACCCGCCCACTCATAATATTTGCATAGTGGATGGAAACTGTTAACATTTCCAAACTATTATTTTGGAAATTAGGACACATTTATAGTCCGTTGTCAGTTGAATGTCAACGTTAGCCGATCAAAAAGCAGATGGGTTACGAGTGCAGAGTCCCTCACTGTGCTGTGATGGACTTTGAAAGACACACACACACACACACACACACAAACCTAGAGCGCTTGGCAGGACTGCACAGATTAAACTGTTTGAAATGAAAGTAAAATAATATAAAAGTAGATGTGAAAACAGAGGGAGAAAGCGGCGGTGGCGGCACAGAGCAGACGAGGGGCTAATGACGTAGCTTTTTTGGCTGGGGCCAATTTACTGTGAGGATTTCAAAGGTCATCTCCTACACGAAGGCCTGTCTGTGACAAATTACATTATTTACACCGACTAGAAAGAGGCGGGGGACTGGGAGAAAGACGCAGAGTCTAAGAAGAGCAATGTGAAAAGGGGTGGTGTGCATGAGGTTGATATTTGACAGTAATTGCTCCACACGGTTAACACAAGAACCCTCGAGACATTTGGCAAGATTCTCCTAATGGCGCTCCTATCAAACAACAGCCACATTTCTGAAAAAGGACCCCGGTGTCCTACACACCATGGAGATGTTTCAATTCAACATTTGTGCATTTTGGAATGCACTTTGTTTCTCCTAATGTGCATATTCACTGCTTTAAAGGCCTACTGAAACCCCCTGATACCGACCACGCAGTCTGATAGTTTATATATCAATGATGAAATCTTAACATTGCAACACATGCCAATACGGCCGGGTTAACTTATAAAGTGCAATTTTAAATTTCCCGCTAAACTTCCGGTTGAAAACGTCTTTGGATGATGACGTATGCGCGTGACGTCAATGGTTGAAACGGAAGTATTCGGATACCATTGTATCCAATACAAACAGCTCTGTTTTCATGGCACAATTCCACAGTATTCTGGACATCTGTGTTGGTGAATCTTTTGCAATTTGTTTAATGAACAGTGGAGACTGCAAAGAAGAAAGCTGTAGGTGGGATCGGTGTATTAGCGGCTGGCTACAGCAACACAAGCAGGAGGACTTTGATTTGGATAGCAGACGCGCTATCCGACGCTAGCCGCCGACCGCATCGATGATCGGGTGAAGTCCTTCGTCGCGCCGTCGATCGCTGGAACGCAGGTGAGCACGGGTGTTGATGAGCAGATGAGGGATGGCGTAGGTTGATAGCTAATGTTTTTAGCATAGCTCTGGGAGGTCCCGTAGCTAAGTTAGCTTAATTGCGTCATTAGCAACAGCATTGTTAAGCTTCGCCAGGCTGGAAAGCATTAACCGTGTAGTTACAGGTCCAGAGTTTAATAGTATTGTTGATTTTCTGTCTATCCTTCCAGTCAGGGGCTTATTTATTTTGTTTCTATCTGCAGTTAAGCCCGATGCTATCACGTTAGCTCCGTAGCTAATGTGTTTCGCCGATGTATTGTCGTGGAGATAAAAGTCACTGTGAATGTCCATATCGCATTCTCGACTCTCATTTTCAAGAGGATATAGTATCCGAGGTGGTTTAAAATACAAATCCGTGATCCACAATAGAAAAAAGGAGAAAGTGTGGAATCCAATGAACCCTTGTACCTAAGTTACGGTCAGAGCGAAAAAAGATACGTCCGTCACTCTCACGTTCCTCATCCACAAATCTTTCATCCTCGCTCAAATTAATGGGGTAATCGTCGCTTTCTCGGTCCGAATCGCTCTCGCTGCATTGAAAACAATGGGGAAATGTGAGGAGCCTTTCAACCTGCGACGTCACGCTACTTCCGGTACAGGCAAGGCTTTTTTTATCAGCGACCAAAAGTTGCAAACTTTATCGTCGATGTTCTCTACTAAATCCTTTCAGCAAAAATATGGCAATATCGCGAAATGATCAAGTATGACACATAGAATGGATCTGCTATCCCCGTTTAAATAAAAAAAATTCATTTCAGTAGGCCTTTAACATGCCTACTTCCTCTCAGGGAAGTGCGTCTAAAGCCACCTGAAATAATGATTCCTATTAATTTGGACTGAAGACAAGAGGGAGGGTCTAATTAATAAAGGAGAATGAGTGGACAGATCCAGAAAAGAGCACAGCCGTCGAAAAGTCAAACTCTACCGACAGGGAATCTAATTAAATGACAGACACAGTGTTTGATTGACAGATGCTCTCTGCAAGAGCAGCGCACAGGACGTTTGATTGACAGGTGGTCCGTGAGCGCAGCCAGAGATGGGTGGAGAAAAGGAAGGTTGTTATTTCAAACATTTATAATATTGGGGAAAGATACTGTGTTACATGTATGTCTGCATGGTGCAAAATCCCTTCACATATTTTTGTATATTTTGTTAGTTACACGATGTCAAACGACTAGAAAGAATAAACAAAAGATGCGTCAATCACTGCCGCTCGCTGCCGTCCACGCCTCCACGCCGCCATCTTGGGCCGGGTTCTAGCGTGCCCTGCTTTGCTGCTCGCTTGCCGGCCACGCCTCCTCGCCGCCATCTTGGGCCAGGCTCCGGCGTTCCCTGCCTCGCTGCTCGCTCGCCGGCCCCGCCTCTCCACAGTCCACAACTTACTATTTGGAGTACGTGCATGTGTGTGTGTGTGTATGTGTGTGTGTGTGTGTGTCCTGTGGGCTATGCAGAGAAGGAAGAGCCAAAGGGATTAGTTGTTAAATGGTTTGGGATTTTGGGTTTTACTGGAATATTAATATTGTGATTCAACTTCCTAAACTAAGTCTCAAAAGAGTAAAGCATCTGTGCTCATATTAAAATATTTACAGAGAAAGTAAAATAGGCTATAAAAAACTAAATACATAAACATATACACATGTATGTATTAAATATATAAATGTGTGTTTATTATTCTATTAGATTGGTAGCTCAGTCAACGCATGCCCAAGTTTCTTCAACTTGTTCAGTTATTTTTTTTAAATAATTGAATACATATATATGACTACAACACCACCGGCTAGCTTATGTTATTATTAATGGTTTGATTAAACATAACATAACACATCAATAAATATATTCATAAAAATTAGAAGTTAAACTTTGTCATGCACATCTGCATGGACCAAATTAATTGTTGCTTAAACTGGCTTTCTTTTTTCAAGTCTGTACACGCGGAGATGCCTGCGGTGCTCACCCACAGGAGAGAGATTATGCGTACGAAAGGATTAAAAAACGGATGCAATGGCCGCCATGCAGAGTACAAACAGGTGAGCAAGATCGTAATCACTCCAAGCACCGCCCTTTGAGCCGTGGTGTTCTTCTTTTTCTATTCTGTCGGTTGGAACTAAGTATCACTCTAACCGTGACATACAGCAACTTTAACGTTATTTTCGGTTATGACGAAAATGTTCTCCAAAATTTTGCCTTAGTTACCGTTTATTTGTCTTAATTTGTGTCCAATATTGCGCTTAGTAAACTATTGCATTTGTCCTTTGGTGCATTAAGAGCGTTGCTTGTTTATCCAGCCATCTTGAATCGGACAAAGTTTTGGTACATGCACAAATCTTGTGGTGGATAACTACTAAAAATGGGTGCATTTTGCGAGTTGCTGTGCTAGAATTCAGGCTGCTACTGCCATACTTTTATTTCGACGTTTACTTTACACTGAAGAGGAAGTTGCTGTGTGTATGTTTGAATGCCCTGTAAGTAGACAGTAATTGCTTCACGCTGCTTAGTGATAATGATGAAGCTGACAAGACGAGAACACATGTCGACATGAATGGAACAATTTTTTTAATAAAAATTAAATCTTTGGGTCTCAAATGTTCTGTTGACAAAACAGCAGGGGTCCCCAAACTTTTTGACTCCAGGGCCGCATTGGGGTAAAACAATTTGGCTGGAGGCTGCGCTATATTATATATATATATATATATATATATATATATATATTATGTGTACTGTATATATACATATAATATATATATGTATATATTATATGTATATATATATATATATGTAAATGTATGTGTATATATGTATATGTAAATGTCTATATATGTGTGTGTATATATGTATATGTCTATGTATATGTATATGTACATGTATATATGTATATGTGTATATATGTATATATATGTGTAGATATGTTTATGTGTCTATATGTGTGTATGTATACATACATATATATTCCTCGCGCACTAGTTGACTTAAAGAGCGCACTTGCTGCATGTCACGTTATCGATGGTAAAATGCATTTTTAGACAATATGATTTGCCTGAGTGGCTAGGAGATGGTAGAAAATGGACTAGTAAGGACAAATTTAAAAACAAAAAATAATTTAAAAAAACAAAACATTTTTTTTTTTTAACTTGGGACTTCCCGCGGGCCGGATTTTGGATGCTGGGGGGCCATATCCGGCCCGCGGGCCGTAGTTTGGGACCCCTGATGTACAGTATGTTGATGTGGATATAAGCGAGCACATTTTAGTAATAACAGCATGGTTGAGTTGGTGGACATAGTTGTAGAACAGTGTTTCTATTGTCTGGTGTAGATTTGAATGACGTAATGAAGCCATAGTGTAATTTGCATAATAGTTGATACTTATTGTATGCTTTTTTGGCAAACATCTCGGAAAAATGTTGTTCATCATCCACGATCATTATGTGTGAGATACATTTCCCATTTCTGTGTGTTCTAACAATACAGGTAATGGGGATTCTGCTATTTAACATACACAGCACTCTAAAAAACATAATAAAACCGGAGGTTTAATAAAGGGCTTTATAGGTAGAATAGATGAATCCCCATGACCTGCATTGTTAGCCGCC
The DNA here is from genome assembly GCF_033978785.1 of Entelurus aequoreus. Taxonomy (NCBI): domain Eukaryota; kingdom Metazoa; phylum Chordata; class Actinopteri; order Syngnathiformes; family Syngnathidae; genus Entelurus; species Entelurus aequoreus. The sequence goes on along the minus strand of NC_084734.1, from coordinate 60,546,400 downwards.
TTGCGCTAGCAGTTTTTTACTATTTAGAAACGCACAGAGAAGAGAAAGACGTGTTCTTGTCTCACGTTGTGGATGATTGGCAAAATTCCCCCAAAAATGCATTTTTCCTTTAGAATTTTACGCTTTGTTCAGCGGACCTTGAACACACCACAGTTACGTACTATGAGACGCAAAAGTAAAATTGGTACATTACGTACTCCCATTAAGGGGGTCATAATATAATGTTTCTATTTTTAAAACACATCATTTTGTTCTGCATAACATGTAACGATGATTCTTTGGTCAAAATTTTGAATGGATTTGCACGGATTTGAGCCACTTTTTGGTTGCTTCTAAAAACGGTTGGTCAGTTGTTAGATGCAAATGAAGTCCTCTTTACCCACGCCCCCCTCACGCTGAGTGAACCTTCGTGCCCGCCCCGGCAGCCATATTTTGTAGTTGTTATTGTTTTTGTTTTGCAAAGACCTTATGGAATATGGACACTGGTGATCGCTACCAACCATTTAATTTTCACTTGACTTTCACCACAATACAACATTCCAGATGATAAAGTATGGCGAGAGCAGCAGCTCATTGTGGTTCCGCGTTGACTCAAGGAGGGAGGATTGATTGATTGATTGATTGAGACTTTTATTAGTAGATTGCACAGTGAAGTACATATTCCGTACAATTGACCACTAAATGGTAACACCCGAATAAGTTTTTCAACTTGTTTAAGTCGGGGTCCACTTAAATTGATTCATGATACAGATATATACTATCATCATAATACAGGCAGATCATCATAAACAGGAGACAACGCGCAGGACAGAAAGGAGGGAAGCCACAAAATCTGGTATGATACTCTGGCTCAGGTTTAACTTCTACTGAGTCCACATCTCTCCAATGCTAAATCCTGGACGTACATGTGTATTGGCAATAAAATGCTATTCTATTATATATCATGTTAATACTTTCAATGCTGGTTTGACCACTTGTAAACCATAAAGGTTCAAGACGGCTATACAGTAAGCTATGCTACGAGCTACATCGGTAACATAATAACGAATTACATTACTAACTGGTCCATTGCCAAGCACAAGAGGCACTGATCCAATTAAAAGTAGTTTTTAGGAAAACCATTCTTTATCTTGCTGAAGGACGGTGACACTATTGTCTTATATTGAAAGGCTATGCTAGCTACACAACAACTCGAGCTAACATTGCTAATTCACGTATTTCTAACCTACTGTTATTACTTACCGTTTCATTGTCTCTTCCATTGCCATAAATATTAGACACCCAGCCTTTGGTAGTAGTTTTTAAAAAAAAAATCCATCTTCTGTGAAGGTCTGTGGTTGAAGCAGGACTCTTCTTAGCACAAACTCATAGCGACTTCTTCACAGTTGAAGGCACTTTGTCACGAATCATAAAAGTTAGAAGTAACACACTTTTTACTTCAGATGAGTCTGAAAGTTTGCGTAGTGACTTGTGATGGTTAAAGCAACCAACAACAGAGCATTTTCTTCTTTGGGTTCATCGTGGAAATGTTGTGGTTGTAGGTTCCATACATAAATGAAAAATGGCTGACTCGCGCAAGCATGTCTGGGTAAATCTCTACCTTATATAAATAATCCACAAACAGATTATAAATATCTCCGCACTGCCTCCATGGTTTCATTTAAAATTTTCAGGACTTAGTGCATGTAGATCCAAAATACACAAAAACAGGTACCAATTCATTTGTAAGAGAAGTTGGTTTTGTATAATAGGGCCCCTTTGATACAGTAAATCCACATAACAGGCACCTAACCCGCCGTGCTCTTTAACACACACATCTATACCTTTGCCACGCTAAACAAGTTAGAATTTGTGAGAGTTACTTTGTTTTAGCCTCCAAAAGCCCCTTCACTAGTAGCTTTTTTTGAAAAATAATCCTTAGAAAGGTCTGATTAGTTAAAGGCCTACTGAAATGAAATTTTTTTATTTAAAAGGGGATAGCAGATCCATTCTATGTGTCATACTTGATAATTTCGCGATATTGCCATATTTTTGCTGAAAGGATTTAGTAGAGAACATCGACGATAAAGTTCGCAACTTTTGGTCTCTGATAAAAAAAAGCCTTGCCTGTACCGGAAGTAGCGTGACGTCACAGGTTGAAAGGCTCCTCACATTTCCCCATTGTTTACACCAGCAGCGAGAGCGATTCGGACCGAGAAAGCGACGATTACCCCATTAATTTGAGCCACGATGAAAGATTTGTGGATGAGGAACGTAAGAGTGAAGGACTAGAGTGCAGTGCAGGACGCATCTTTTTTCGCTCTGACCGTAACTTAGGTACAAGCTGGCTCATTGGATTCCACACTCTCTCCTTTTTCTATTGTGGATCACGGATTTGTATTTTAAACCACCTCGGATACTATATCCTCTTGAAAATGAGAGTCGAGAACGCAAAATGGACATTCACAGTGACTTTTATCTCCACGAAAATACATCGGCGAAGCACTTTAACTACGGCGCTAATGTGATAGCATCGGGCTTAACTGCAGATATAAACAAAAGAAATAAACCCCTGACTGGAAGGATAGACAGACAATCAACAATACTATTAAACCACGGACCTGTAACTACACGGTTAATGCTTTCCAGATTGGCGAAGCTTAATAATGCTGTTGCTAACGATGTCATTTAAGCTAACTTAGCAACGGGACCTCACAGAGCTATGCTAAAAACATTAGCTATCCACCTACGCCAGCCAGCCCTCATCTGCTCATCAACACCCGTGCTCACCTGCGTTCCAGCGATCGACGGAGCGACGAAGGACTTCACCCGATCATAGATGCGGTCGGCGGCTAGCGTCGGATAGCACGTCTGCTATCCAAGTCAAAGTCCTCCTGGTTGTGTTGCTGTAGACAGCCGCTAATACATCGATCCCACCTAAAGCTTTCTTCTTTGCAGTCTCCATTGTTCATTAAACAAATTGCAAAAGATTCACCAACACAGATGTCCAGAATACTGTGGGATTTTGCGATGAAAACCGAGCTTTTTGTATTGGATACAATGTGTCCGAATACTTTCGTTTCAACGATTGACGTCACGCGCATACGTCATCATACATAGACGTTTTCAACCGGAAGTTTAGCGGGAAATTTAAAATTGCACTTTATAAGTTAACCCGGCCGTATTGGCATGTGTTGCAATGTTAAGATTTCATCATTGATATATAAACTATCAGACTGGGTGGTCGGTAGTAGTGGGTTTCAGTAGGCCTTTAGGTGAGGTCGCAAAGTTGGCAACATTGAGCCTTCCTGGTACATCTTCTTATTCTCTGGCAGACTGGGTGATACTGTATGTATGTAGGTGGGTTAGGAAAATAAGTTATGATGCATACCGCCACCTACTGTATGAACTTGTAATGACAAGTTTTAACCACATTCAGTTCCATTCCATTGTGTTTATTTGTGAGGGTGAACAGGCGGGTCACAACAAATTAGTGAATGCATAGGAAACTCTGCAGACAAGCAGGACCAATCTAAGCGCAGTAAATATTATTATTTGTACTTTACGGCAGTGGATAGAACAAGCCGTGTCTACTATCTGCAGTTGCAAGTGTCCATATCGTTAGATGAGAATGAATATGTCTACATGTACATTTCCTCATAATTTTGCATTCACCACATTTACTCTGAGCGCATTCCACCCTCACGTCTTCAGAAAGATCGATAGATGGATTTCATTGCTGTGCATGTGCAGTGAGGTGACGCAGACCTGAAATTTGGTAAGTGAATTGGACCAGCACGCTCATACGAGACTGATCAACTGACTTGGTGGCATCCAATCAAGCTGAAAATTGTCACATTGATCATTACCTCGAAAATCAAGCCCTCAAACCCACCGTGTTCCAAGTGTTGATTATCCTGCACTGGACGTGTCATGTGATCTATCCACTTACCAGGATTCAGCTTATTGTCAGGGCTTTCATTTCCTCCCGCTGGATCCCTCCCACTCTCCATCAGAAATGTATTATGTAGTTCATAATGATCCAGCAGTGCTCTTTAACACCTCCTCTTCCTTTTATTAGCTAACCTTTCCCTGTCGTCATCCCAGGCCTTCTTTCAGAGGCCTGATAAAACATTTGTTATCAAGCTGTTCTCTAATTAACATTGCACCCTGCTCCTTGTCCTAATGCATTACCGTCTCTATTACGCTGTCTGGACGTCTTACTCACCCTCCTCTTTTTCATTCAGACTTGTTTTTGCGTCTTTTCTTTCGGGATGTCTCCTATTCCTCGCATGTGACTCTATTATCCGGAGACATTCAGTGTGAAATCTAGCATGGCGCTCGTCTATTTCCTGCAGTAATTTGTGCAATCATGGCTCTCTTCCCTTGCTGGAGAAGTGTGTGTCAGTGTGCATGCAGAGCTTTAGTGTGTCCAACATGTTGATAGGAGTATCGATATAAGTGTCATTTTCCTGGGACGTATGAATGTGTTGTTGCAATTAGTATTTGTTTAAAAACGTGTGGCGGAGCATCCAGTGGGCCAGAGCTATAATGGTGTAGCTAAAGCCAATATGTTTGAGCTGAAAAATCTAAAATGAAATTATAGTGCTGTTTATGCTTGGATAAGTAAATATTCTCATAGGTTTCATAGGGTTAGCTGACAGCATACAATGTAATGTTTAAGGTATGTGCCTAATGTGAGGCACTACAGCTGGTAGACGGTAGTCATGTCACACCAGTCATGTTTTTTTTTTTTTTTAAATTTTATACAAGGTTTGAAGTAAACATTACCTTCTTGTTTACTGTTTGCTGCAGTGATTCATTTTAAACTTCAGGTATGCTAATTGGGACGTTCTCGTTATTAGGGATTTATATCGTTTGGATTTTATCGATACAGATACCAATAATGATACCCCGTATACATCCGTACACTTATCGGTACTATATGTAATTGGTGTTAATAAACATGTGAACATATTAATATTTTATTAACTTTATTATTTGTATTATCATTGCTTCCTTATTTGTGATTATTATAAGCTAAATATTAGATGCATGTTACAACCAAACAACTAGCGTCTTGAATTTGCAACCGCATGCAAAGTCTACTATATAATACTTGCAAATGAGAGTCAGAAATATAAAATATCCATACATAACAACTGGACAGCACAGTCATTATCAACTCAGTTTTGAAAGTTAATCATTTTAATATTGAACAAGTTAACATTTATTAACATATATATACAGGGACTTAGTACCGTATTGGTTCAAATATGAAATGCATCCATCCCCATTGGTTGTACCGGTATGCATTTTCTGACTAGTGACATCATGCACCTCCCACCTCATGTCTCACCAATCTCACCAGACTTGTTCCCAATGTTGTTTTAATGCTTTTTTCTTCACACATCAGTCGTCAAACCTAGCACCAACGTGTAAGAAAAGTGTGGATGGATTTGGATGTGGTGAGGGGAAAGAGTGAATAGTGTAAAAAATAAATTGGTAAAAGTTTTAAAAACTGTATTTTTTGAACAGCACAAATCTTACCCTATCCCGAAAAAAGGGGACACAAAGCAGTGCTCCAACCATAGAACAATAGCAGTAATTTCCCATTGTAGTAAGATCATGCTCAAAATCATACAAAGAAGAATGGAAAGTTACATGGAAAGAGAGCTTCCATAAGAAAGGAAGAGGTACAAGGGACCAAATAGCCAACTTAAGATGGTTAATGTAAACAACCAGGGAATACCAAAATGGCTTATCCATGTGCTTTATAGATTATAGCAAAGCGTTTGACTGCATAGATCACAATAAACTATGGCTTTCACTAAGAGATATGGGGAACACCAGAAAATGTAATATTACTAATGAGAAGTCTGTATCCAAATCAAGAAGCAGTAGTAAAAACTGAACATGGTGACATTGAATTGTTCCCGATAGGCAAAGGTGCAAGACAAGGATGAATACTATCACCCCTTCTATTTAACCTATATGCAGAAGATATAATGAGGAAAACTCTGGATGAGTGTGAGGCAATCGGAGTCAAAATAGGGGGTTTGAATAGCAATAATCTAAGAAGATACGCAGATATCACCACCTTACTGGCTGAATCCTGCAGGGATCTAGAAATTTTATTAGCTCAAGTCAAGAATGAAAGTGCTAAAGTGGGCCTATACTTAAATGTGAAAAAAACCCAAGATAAAGACAACAGAAAACATCAGAGAGTTCAATTTGGATCAAGAAAACATAGAAGGAGTGTAGTCGTTCTGCTTCCTAGGCAGTGAAATATATGAAGACGGTGGGTGTTCAAAGGAAATCAAAAGAAGATTAACAATGGCCAGAACATCACTGATTAAACTGAATAATATGCTCAAGTGCAACCACATTCTTCCGAGCACCAAGATCAAAACGATAGAGACTTTAATATATTCCCAAAAGCAACTTATGGATGTGAAAGTTGGACACTGAAAAAACAAGACTCACGAAAACTACTTGCCTTTGAGTTATGGTGTTGGCGCAGAATCTTAAAAATCCCGTGGACAAAAGAACCTCAAATAAAGAAATGCTAGAGAAAATTAAACCAAACATTTCATTACTAGACAGGATCATTAAACAACAGCTTGGTTACTTTGGCCATATCATGAGAAGAAACAACAACTTAGGTAAAGACATCATGCTTGGAAAATGTGATGGGGAACGTCGAAAAGGAAGACAAAGGCAAAGTTGGATGGAAGGAATTATAAAAACAACAGGAATGACATTAGCTGAGCTGAGAGATAGAGTGGTGGAAAGAGCAGAGTGGAGAAGACTGGTGCATGATATCATCCAAGGTCGACATCGACTAGACGGAACCTAAGAAGAAGAAGACAAATCTAACACAAACGTTAATTGTTTGCAGATTCGTTTCTGCTTTGTTGAAATTAAATTTTCTAAAAGTATATTTTAAATTTGAAAAGTGGAAATCACACGGTACAACAAGTGGGGCTGTATATAGCTATCGGTAGGGATGATACTCGAAACCGGTTTTCCCGGTTGTTCGATAAGAAAAGAACCGAGTTCTCGGACTCGAATCCCTTTTTGAGAACCGGTACCCGTTATCGAGACCACTATAGTAAAGAAAAAGAGTTGGTTCTTTATTCGAATCCCTCGGAACGAATCCAGTCCCGACCAGAAATGCTCCGTGTGACATCACAAGAAATGACGTCACGTAGCTCAGTCATTAGGTGCAGATAGCGAAAGCAGGAAAAAAATGGACGGGAAAAAGCGCTCCAAGGTGTAATAAAGTTCAAAACAAAAGGTATAATCCAATGAATAACTTTACTGAGAGATTTGAGCAGACTACAAACACATGACGAACACTTTTACGACCAACCGGAAACATAGCAACGCACCTCCTTTACGGCAGCTGTCGCAACGTTCTTAAAGCAACCGCAGCACATCCATATATATACAACACATCTCCCTTTTTTAACTTTTGTTTTTCTTTCCTTGTAAACAAAACCAAATCACACTGTATATGTGTTGTCTGTCTAATTATAAATAATGCAAACGAGGCATGTTGGCTGAGTTGTTGACGTTTACTTTCACAGCGTGCTCATAACCTCATTCATACGTGACGACATGCAACACTTTTCGGGGCTACCGCGCATGCTCGTCACTCCCGTTGCATGCTGGGTATTGTAGTTGTTATATACCCCAGCTCATAACATCTTTCCCCCTATAAAGAAATAATGTTAACTCAAAGTGTATTTCTTTTTTTAGCTTTAACTTTTCATTTTTTTTGCATTGTAACCACATTTGCAAACAACTTTTCTCTTCATAGAATTTTCTTTCAATAAAGAAATAAAGTGCAAAAATGTCAAAGCATCATAACAAACAGTTATGTCCAATAGTAGCAGAAGTGCACTTTTTGGAGAACTGTATTATTTTCAGTTTTGTTTCCAAAGGACTGATTTTATTTAACACTATATTATTATTTATACACCTATAGTGATCACAGAGACAGGTTGTTTTTGTGTTACTGTATATATTTGTTTTTCTGAAAAATCCCACTTAATATACTTTGGGTAACAACAGTCAATATTTATTTATTTTATTTTATTTTTTTAGGGGGGTAACAGTCAATATTTATTTATTTATTAGATTAAATTGTTTTCTTATATAATGTAGGTGAGCTTTTGTTAAACCAATTATTGTGTGTTTTTTCCATATATATGGAAAAGATAGGTTGTTGCATATACAACAACCTATCTGGACTCGATAAGAGAATCGATAAGGAATCGGTTCGATAAGAGGATTCGATAATAGGCTCCAACTCGATAATTTCTTATCAAACATCATCACTAGTTATCGGTATTTTGTTTTATCCAGCTGACCATCGAAAATATGACGCGAGGGCGCTGTCACATTTATTCAGGTGCTACTGCAAAACAAAAAGAAAGACATGGCGGAACAGCCAATTGCAGTCGACCTTTTACCGCCCTACTTCTGGTTGCAAGGTAGGCGGAGGTAAACAGAATCATAGATTTACGCGTCATTGGAATCGCAGACGGAAACAATATTCTCTAAAAATAGAATCTATATGCAGAAAGTCACGGAAATTGGTATAATGTGACTGAGATGTTGTCTTTGAGATGAAAAGGGAAAATAACGTTTACTTGACAAACACTCACCTCCATTTAGGGAGCCCTGCATCCTTCTCAAACTACAAAACTAACTCCAAAATACAGTTCCCTTCTACGTGTCAGGTGATATGTTTCTTTTGCAAATTTGATGACTACTTGACATCCAAAAGCTGTGTAAAAAGCACTGTGCTACTACTGCTAATGCTAGTTGTGGACGTGACCACAGATCTTCATTGGTAAGTTAATGATAACTTGACAGATTCTAATACACTAGTTGGACCACCAGTGTTGAAATAATAACTGATACATCCTTATGTAGGCTTTCTTTTACTTGAAAGTGTGTACACTCAAATTTATTGGTACGTTGTTATGTTAGTGCTATTTCTTATTTAGTTTACTTTATTTACTCAGAATCTTAATACAATGTTGAACTAATTCCTTGTTCATTTGTTTTTTTTAATACAGATGCTTTTAAACTTGCAAAAAAATGGTGGTATTAATTGAAATAAATATATATATATTTTTTTGCCATTGCCAAATTTGGAGGTGTTAAAATCGCCCTATAAAATCTTTATTGCTAATCAGTAGGATGTATATGACACACTCAATGTAGATTAGCATGAAACCAGAACATTTTGAAAAGTGGAGCCTTACTGTACGTTTAAGTGTCTTCTATTACGCATGCTTTTTATGTTGGCATGGAAAAATGGAACGTTACCAAAAGAGTGTTTGACTGAGGTCGCTCTGAATGCTTGAATGATTGTTTACCGGTCAAGAGTTTGAGTTTGCAACCGTACGTGACTACGCGTGCAACAAAGGTATTAAAATGGGACCATTTGATTTTACATGAATCGGTATTCGATAGTACCGACGTAATTTGGTCGGTGCCTATAAAAGTACCAAATTCAATACTGACCACTGAAAGGAAACTGCGAAAAAAAACTATACACACATGTTGAACTTAATGGAAGAAAGCACAAAACAATTTATACCGGAGCAACTTTATCCTAAAAAGAGTTAACAACTAAATGGTAACAACTGACCCCCTAAATTCCCCCGAGTATGCTGCTTCTGTTGCGGTTGTTCCTTTACACTCTCGACCAGGGGTGCCCAAACTTTTTCTAGCGAGGGTTGCATACGGAAAAATTGACGGATGCGAGGACAACTTTGATACATTTTGTACATTAAAGTTAGTTAAACTACTACAATTTAGCTCAATCAATATATGATAAATTATCTCAACAAAACATCAACATTTTAGCTTTCTGTTACAGCTGACAAAACAAATTAGTGTAATATGTAATTTAAACCCCTAAATGTCTTTTTCTTCTTCTTCACAAATTGTATTATTATTTTGACAAATAAAACCTTTTTGAGGGCTTAACTTACCATTTCTTGCAAGATCTACTCATGTTCATAATGACAGGACACCTGGAAATAATCACGGACCATATACAGGTTGTCAGGTCCTATTTATGGGGGTAATTTGGTCAGTTTCCAGTTTCTTCTATATTTTTTTGTGTTATGTTTTAATCCAGGACGTTTGCATTTTGTCTATCGAATGTGTCGCGAGCCTCTACAAAATGATACGTGGGTCACAGATGGCTCTCAGTCCGCACTTTGGACACCCCTGCTCTCAAGTGTGTAAACTTCCGCTGTTCCAGAGCTCTCAGCAGCTAATATGCGAGGCTTTTCTGTAGGCCGGACGTCGCAGCAAAGCGGGACAGAAAGTATGACACATAAACAAAATTAATCGAGTTGATTTTCAGAATAATTAATAATAGCTTACCATGTTTAAAGCATACAAATTAGAGAAACAAAGACAAATTGAAGCAAGTCCATTTCTCCTTCTCAAGTTGGATCTTCTGAGAAAAAAAGAATATTCAGTCTAAGCCTGTGCCCCTGGAGAGGGGGTCCAGACTGAGGCCAAGGAAGAAAAAAAACCTCATAGCCATAGCACACATAAACATATATGTAAGAGGGAAACATCAAAGAACACCAAGGATATTAAAGACATTAAAAGAGCTGAACTGATGCAACCTGCTGCCACTCCAGCAGTGCCACTTTTACACACAGCCACAAAAGTAAAACAACAACAACAACAAATCAACCAATAATATACATTGCACACACACGATTGCACCATGCATAGACAAGCAACCAAACAAAAACATAATTTCAACACCCACACACACTGTGGTGGCCTCTGCGGTGTTCCACGCCATCGTCTGCTGGGGTTGGGGGAGCATGGCAAGAGACAGGAGTAGACCCAACAAAGCAACCAAGAGAGCAGACTCCACCCTTGGCCGCCCACTAAGTCTTGGCCAGTGTTCAGTCTGCATCGATGAGCGAGGATGCGTCCAAGGAGACCAAGGTGTCCGATACCTGCTCATTCAGCCAAGACACTGTGAAGCCCGTCCGTCCCGGCGCCCAAGGCCAGCTCCACAGCCATGTCTCTTCATCCGCATCTACTCTCCTCCAGTCTCTCCAAACGGACAGAGACAGAGTGTGGCAGAGACCCAGCAGCTGGTCCCCACGGCCAAAAGGCTCCCGGGAGGCAGATCCAGAAGCCCACAAAAGTCACGAAAGTGCCACCCCTTATCGCACAGCCCCAAAGGGTCCCGAACCAAAAGGCAAAAAAAAACAAGACAAAAAACAAACACATGAAAACAAGAGGGAAACCTCAGGAACACAAACAGATGACACAAGAGCACATAGCTCCTGCCACCAGAAGCCACTACAGTGGCGCCATCTTGAAAAAAATATATATATATATAAAATTCATGCATCATTGAGGCAAATGTTTGTATTAGTCGCCACTTTACGCAGTAAAAAGAGACTATTCCGGGATGTAACATAAATGGCCTCTAAATAGGTGGGAACGTTTTTGTAAGTGGCTGCCATAGACAGGTCGGTGGCCGCTAACACTCATTTGACAATATAGTCCCTTGTTCATCGAGGTTAATTTGTTCCAAAAGGTAATAACATTTTTGTTAAGTAGGGATCATAAATTGAGAATTTTCATAGATCAAGCATGAAAAAACGTGTATACGACCTTCTAAATACGTTTTTTATTAACATTGTAAGAACCATCTCGACATGAAATAACACCCACATAGTCACCTTTACACTCCTCTAATCCAATAAAGTCATGTTGCCTGTCAGTGGCTACAATACTGAACAGCGTGCTCTGATTGGTTTGGTCTCCTACATAAAAACAAAATAGAAAATTCCACGATGTGTTGAAGCCACAATATTTGAAGCGCGATGTGGTGAGAGACAAGTGTATTCTCAATGATAACAGGTGCCAGCTTCACATAGGTACAACTCTGGGGTTTGCTGAGATTGGGAAAGAGTCAGCTAAATTAACGGGGTCATATTATGATTTGTTTTTCTTACATTTAAAACACTTCCTTGTGGACTACATCAGTGGTCCCCAACCTTTTTGTAGCTGCGGACCGGTCAACGCTTGAAAGAGAAGGGGGGGGATTTTTTTGATTTTTTTTTTTTTTTTTCATAAAGAAATACAATCATGTGTGCTTAAGGATTGTATCCCTGCAGACAGTATTGATCTATATTGATATATAATGTATATATTGTGTCTTTTATGTTGATTTAATTTAAAAAAAAATATATATATATATATTATTTAAAAAAAAAATTTTTTTACATTTCTTGTGCGGCCCGGTACCAATCGGGGCCGCGGCCCGGTGGTTGGGGACCTCTGGTCTACATAACATGTAATGCTGGTGCCTTGTTCCAAATCTTGCATAGATTATGTTTTACAGACCATCGTTAAGCCGCTTTCAGACCGTCTATTCAGAATGCGCCATTTTGTGGTTGGTTTTAATTACTTGCTGAAGTCCTACTCCAGGGCACTTCGACTGCGTCTCCATCCCATCAGCCATGTTTTAGTTTTCACCGCTTACAATCAAGTCTATTGACAGATATCAGTTAGAACTATACGCTGCTTTGTATTGGAAATGGCAACAAGGGAGGAATTTAGCATGCATGTGCATGTACGAGCCAGTCTGCCCCACATGACGATAGAGTAAAAGAAGGAACTTAGTGACAACAGCTTTAGACTACAACTGAATAAAAAATTGCAGACTCACGCAAAGCTTTTCGGGCAAAACTCTACCATATACGGAGATATCCGCTGACGTAACTCAGGTAAAAAATAGGTCACTAAACTCTCTAATTCCAAACAACTCGTTTAGAAAGAGGCAAAAGTGCTTTATAAACATCTCTTCCACACCTTCATCGTTTGATTTCAAATTTCTTGGACTTATCGGGACCCCAAGTACACAAAAACAGGGACAAAAGTTGGTTTTACATAATTTGACCCCTGAGTGCGAGAGTTTAGATACATCATGTCCGTTCATTCACTCTCAGTGTTAACACACATCTGTTTTTCCAATCGCATCCACATAAGGTCTATTTAAAGGCCTACTGAAACCCACTACTACCGACCACGCAGTCTGATAGTTTCATACTTGCCAACCCTCCCGTTTTTAGCGGGAGACTCCCGGTATTCAGCGCCTCTCCCGATAACCTCCCGGCAGAAATTTTCTCCCGACAAACTCCCGGTATTCAGCCAGAGCTGGAGGCCACGCCCCCTCCAGCTCAATGCGGACCTGAGTGGGGACAGCCTGTTCTCACGTCCACTTTCCCACAATATAAACAGCTTGCCTGCCCAATGACATCATAACTATAGAATGATCGAGGAAGAGTTCTTGGTTTCTTATGTGGGTTTATTGTTAGGCAGTTTCATTAACGTCCTCCCAGCACCGTAACAACATACAACAACAGCAGTCACGTTTAGTCTACCGTAAAGCAGTTCTTCTGCCGTAAACAGCAATGTTGTGACACTCTTAAACAGGACAATACTGCCATCTACTGAATAGCCTCCAGAACACTGAAATTGAAGTATTTCTTTTATTTATATGTATAATAAAATAAATATATATATATATATATAGCTAGAATTCACTGAAAGTCAAGTATTTTATACATATATATATATATATATATATATATATATATATATATATATATATATATATATATATATATATATATATATATATATATATATATATATATATATATATATATATATATATATGTATGAAATACTTGAGTTGGTGAATTCTAGCTTAAATATATTCCCCTCTTAACCACGCCCCCAACCATTTTCACCTCTCATTTTCAAGAGGATATAGTATCCGAGGTGGTTTAAAATACAAATCCGTGATCCACAATAGAAAAAGGAGAAAGTGTGGAATCCTATGAACCCTTGTACCTAAGTTACGGTCAGAGCGAAAAAAGATACGTCCCGCACTGCACTGTAATCCTTCACTCTAACGTTCCTCATCCACGAATCTTTCATCCTCGCTCAAATTAATTGGGTAATCGTCGCTTTCTCGGTCCGAATCTCTCTCGCTGCCGGTGTAATCAATAGGGAAATGTGAGGAGTCCTTCCTCCGGTGACGTCACGCTACTTCCGGTACAGGCAAGGCTTTTTTTTATCAGCGACCAAAAGTTGCGAATTTTATCGTCATTGTTCTCTACTAAATCCTTTCAGCAAAAATATGGCAATATCGCAAAATGATCAAGTATGACACATAGAATGGATCTGCTATCCCCGTTGAAATAAAAAAAAATCATTTCAGTAGGCCTTTAAAGCATCATCAAAAATACCCCTTAAATTCACAAGGTAGCATTATTTCGTACATCATCCATGCACATTTTACACTAAACTAACCGGTGCAGAAAAAATGCACAAATGACTATTTACACATACTTGGCTTTAACAGTCTTTTTTCAAAGTGAATACATTAGAAAAGAATAGAAAATAATGCCTTTTATTGTCACTATACACAGGTACAATGAGATTAAAAGCAACTCCAGTATCAGTGCGACAGTCTACAAAATATGCAAAACATAGGAAGAAAAGAAAAGAAAAATAGTGCAAAAAGAGGTAAGGTGCACAGTCCAGTCCTGAGAACAAATGTTCTGAATGTGTTGTTTAAATATTAAATATTATACTATATATATATATATATATATATATATATATATATATATATATACAGAAGCATTCAGACTGTGGGTGGAAAGTACAAAAATGCACACAGAGAGGTGTTAAACTATAAAATCAGTGCCTATGAGAGTTCACCGTGGTTATGGCTATAGGGAAAAAACTGTTCTTGAGTCTGTTTGTCTTTGACCTGATAACCCTGTAGCGCCTTCCTGAGGGCAGCAGGTCCAACAGGTCAAAGCCAGGGTGGGAGCTGTCCTTGATAATGTTGGTTGTAAAGACATCTGGGTACATGAGGTAAATGAAACCTAGGACAGAATATTCCTGTTCAGTATCAGAATGTTAGCAAACTGAAGCGTATGTAAGAGCTGGATGCAGGGCTGAGAATGGTGAGCACGTCACACATGTACAAGGAGCATACTGTAAGGTTTTTCTCCCAGTCTGAGTTGGGAGATCTAGTTTATACTGTAGCGACCAGCATGTAGGATGTGCTGGATAACTGTAATCCTTGTTACATGAAGGCAAAGTAAGTCAAAATAGAAAAAAAACAAATCTTATTCGGGCTCATTAAGCAGCAGATGGATGACTGTGGTTTAGGGAGGATTGGCGCTAACTTGTAAGTCTTCACATCCAGCTTGTGCAGAAAATGGCAAACCGGGGGCTCGATCAATATGCTAAGTGTGTGTGTGGCGTGTGTGTGTCCACGAGCGTGTTTGGATGATGTGTGTCTTTGCATCTTTAACCTCACGCGGTGTGTGTACACAGTGTGTATTGATCCTGAAGTGCTGTCTTGTGTATCTGATGGTCTGCTCTGTTTTACTTTCATTAAGTTCGGCTCACACACACTAATGATGACAGATGACTGAAGCGTGATTTATTAGTTGTCGGGTTCTTTTGTACCACAAGGAGTCTTGGGACATTTTTTTTAGCTGTCTTGAATTGCTTCTGATGCATTTTGGGTCGCGTGTGGACAGTTTTTCATTCTCATTTTGAAAGTATTCCCACAAAAGAGATGAGACAGAGAGTCAATAGAAGCACAAAGCGTACATCCACGGGTTCATATTAGAGAGTGATTCAATTGCTTTGTCCTCAAGCGCACACACACATGCTTATTTTGTCTGTGATGTTTCCTGATATTGGTTTCAATTGATCTCAGCCCCCATTCAAAGAAAGAAAGGCTTTGTTTGTTTTTTCCCTCGTACTTGTTTCACGTCGCCCCCTGAAATAATTAAGCTGTGCGATCGATAATTTGTCTGAGTCATTCTCCTGAGATGACACACTGTGTTGTTTGCTGCTCATTGACTAACTTCCCCTAACAAAAATGGCAACATTGTGTGTTTGTTCACCAATCCATGTCAGCAGCAAATTAATTTTGAGTGTATCTCTCTTGTTAGGATAGATTTATATTATTAGAAACACCTCATACAGCCATCACGCACGACTCAATATACGAATATAGAAATAACAAACTAAATTATTGTGTCTCTTGCAATGCTGAATCAAACTCTGCGTTATGTTTGTAGATGCAGAATTATTTATGTAACTCAGTGTGTACAGGTATATCTTATAGGCCTGTACGGATCAGACATTGATATATAATAAATATATTGTCTGATATCAGCAAAAAAACAATATCGGATGGTATTGGCTTGCTTTAATTTTGCGCAAAGCTGGACAGCCAGTTAACATTTAAAAGTCCTCCAATAAGCACACCAATTTGCTCTTTTCTTGTGTTTTAGTTAAGTTATTTACACAATGTAAACATGGCAGGCTATAGGCTACTGGGAGCTAGCACAACAACTAAGCACACAATATCAATCAATCAATCAATCAATGTTTATTTATATAGCCCTAAATCACAAGTGTCTCAAAGGGCTGTACAAGCCACAACGACATCCTCGGTACAGAGCCCACATACGGGCAAGGAAAAACTCACCCCAGTGGGACGTCGGTGAATGACTATGAGAAACCTTGGAGAGGACCGCATATGTGGGTAACCCCCCCCCTCTAGGGGAGACCGAAAGCAACGGATGTCGAGTGGGTCTGACATAACATTGTGAAAGTCCAGTCCACAGTGGATCCAACACATCAGCGGGAGTCCAGTCCACAGCGGGGCCAACAGGAAACCATCCCGAGCGGAGACGGGTCAGCAGCGCAGAGATGTCCCCAACCGATGCACAGGCTAGTGGTCCACCCGGGGTCCCGGCTCTGGACAGCCAGCACTTCATCCATGGCCACCGGACCTATGCAACTCCCCCTCGCAAGGGACAGGGGAGAAGAGGAGAGAAGAAAAGAAACGGCAGATCAACTGGTCTAAAAAAGGGGGGGTCTATTTAAAGGCTAGATTATACAAATGAGTTTTAAGATGGGACTTAAATGCTTCTACTGAGGTAGCATCTCTAACTGTTACCGGGAGGGCATTCCAGAGTACTGGAGCCCGAATAGAAAACGCTCTATAGCCCGCAGACTTTTTTTTGGCTCTGGGAATCACTAATAAGCCGGAGTTCTTTGAACGCAGATTTCTTGTCGGGACATATGGTACAATACAATCGGCGAGATAGGCTGGAGCTAAACCGTGTAATATTTTATACGTAAGTAGTAAAACCTTAAAGTCGCATCTTAAGTGCACAGGAAGCCAGTGCAAGTGAGCCAGTATAGGCGTAATATGATCAAACTTTCTTGTTTTTGTCAAAAGCCTTGCAGCCGCATTTTGTACCAACTGTAATCTTTTAATGCTAGACATAGGGAGGCCCGAAAATAATACGTTACAGTAATCGAGACGAGACGTAACGAACGCATGAATAATGATCTCAGCGTCGCTAGTGGACAAGATGGAACGAATTTTAGCGATATTACGGAGATGAAAGAAGGCCGTTTTAGTAACACTCTTAATGTGTGACTCAAACGAGAGAGTTGGGTCGAAGATAATACCCAGATTCTTTACCGAGTCTCCTTGTTTAATTGTTTGGTTGTCAAATGTTAAGGTGGTATTATTAAATAGATGTTGGTGTCTAGCAGGACCGATAATCAGCATTTCCGTTTTCTTAGCGTTGAGTTGCAAAAATATATTATATATTGCTACTATGGTAAATTTTTTGTCTACTTAATACTTTTTGTTTTCACCATCTTTTGGTGCCCGCGTGTGCATTATCCTCTCCATCCTTACCCTTTCCATCCTTTGTAACGGATCTACTGTGTGGAACAATATAGTCTAAGTCTAATACCGTTGCACAGTGGTCCCCAACCTTTTTATAGCTGGGGACCGGTCAACGCTTGAAAATTTGTCCCACGGACAGGGGGGGGGGATTTTTTTTTTTTTTTTTTTTTTTTTTTTTCATAAATAAATACAATCATGTGTGCTTACGGACTGTATCCCTGCAGACTTTATTGATCTATATTGATATATAATGTATGTATATATTGTGTTTTTTATGTTGATTTAATTAAAAAAAAAAAAAAAAATTTTTTTTTTTTTTTAATTTCTTGCGCGGCCCGGTACCAATCGGTCCCGGTGGTTGGGGACAACTGCCGTAGCACACAAGCTAGACTTACAATATTGCAGTCTAAATAACAACATTAAAAAACAAAAAAAAAGTTTTAAATTATTACTGTTCTGGTTACTAAGGGGAGGTGACGGCGACAGACACTAGATGGCAGTAAGGTTCACTAATTTATTATATATATATATATATATATATAATAATAATAATAATAATAATATCAACAATACAACTAAACTATAGAATGAAGTGTGTGACCAAAATACAAGAGTGTGAAGTAATACTATGTGTGTAATTTAACTGAAGTGTTTTACCAAAGTGTTGACGAGAGCAAACGGGTAGTCCGTGGGGCAGGCAGGTGATCCGGGCGAGAGAGAAGCATCAGAAGAAAGTCCAAGCGGGAGGTCGAGAATCCAAAAGGCAGTCCGGGGGGCAAGGGGAACAACGAGGGATCACAGGGGAACACGGGAACACGGGAAGAACATCAGAACAATGGAAACATGGAAGTCACAGGGAAGGAGCGAGTTCGCGGGATGGAAGCCACATACAGGACGCTTACAAGGGTAAAGAAGACTATACTCCGGCGCCGCCTGGCAGGTTCTGCGAGCTTATGAAGGCAGGTCCTTCATTAAGTGCAGGTGTGCAGAATGCCGGTGATCGTTTGCAGCTGGCGGCTGCCGCGGGGCGGAGACGCGCACGGCGCGCTCCTGGATGTGCGCGCCCGTGGGCCTGTCCCGAGGTGCGCTCACTGGAGCGCACAGATGGATGAGAGGCGTTGGCAGGAGCCTGAGCCGTAACAATTACAGCTGCATATTATTTACAGGTACAAAGTCTCCAAAGCAGAAACATCATAGAAAGTATCCAGTAACAAACGTGTCTGCATCATTCAACTTCCTGCGTCGTGAGCTTAACTTCATGAATTATTGTGACCACTTGGTGTTGCCAAGACCCAACATTATGATTCCACTTCAACAGCACAAATCTGTCATAAGGTTAGCGTTTTCATAGCTACCATTGTTCTCGGAGTAATTTTATTTGATCATTCAATCAATCAATCGATTAAAACTAACTTTTTAATAAAGTGCTTTTTCCATACATAAAACCAATGGGCCTGATTTACTAAGATCCAACTACCTTTATAGCTTATATACCTTTATTGGAGCCTCTTGTTGACAAAGATGGCAATGAGCGGAGTGGGAGGAGCCAAGTAGTCGTTTCCGCACTTTGCTATGAGTTCTGTCTGGAATTCAAGAGTGTTTATTTGTATCTTCTTTTTATCAAGTTGTACTTGCAACTTCCTTGGGGTCCATGGTGGATTCGTTTGCAGACATACTCAATAAAAAGCACAGATACTGAGTCACTAATGTGTTGTATTATTTGGCCATGTTCACACTGCAGGTCAATTCGTTTTTTTACCCATATGATTTTTTGTCAACAGTACAATTCAATTTTTTTCTACTTTCTGACCCAGTGGATGTAAATCAGATATGTGTCCGACGTTCAGGTTGCGTTCATCTGACGTGTACATCATCAGAAGGTGATGTACAGGTCAATGACAATTCTTCACCAAAACAGACAGGCTCCAAACTAACTGTTGGACAAGGAGCAGAAAAGAGATGTTTTAGAAGTGATTAAAATACAGAAGGACTTACGTCAATGTCCCGCGGCTCTGCCTCCCACATGCTCCTCAATACAGACGTAGCAACTAGTGCCCCACAAACTACAAGAACTATAATTATTGCCGTCTTCCTCATTCTCCAACGTCTGCTCCGGTTGCACAAACTCCTTAAAGTTGCCATAAATGTGCCGGGACTGACACCAACACAAATCAGGGCCCTTCCGTAAACAAAGGGCTCTACGTGGGCCGTCATGTTTTGTGCGTCACTTCACAGAGGCATTTCGTCCACCAGTGCACCAGTCAAGGAAATTGAGCCAACTACATAAAAAACATCCTGTAATTTGATTTTGATTTTATTTTTTTATCTTAATAGATTGAACATGAACACCAATGAGTTGACTGATGAACATTATCACATAATTTATTCTAAAAGTATAAATAACGACAAATAAAGATAAAATACTATTAACCGCAACATGTCAGTGTAAAAAAAAACGACAACATTATGATTTGTACATTTTCAGAATGTGCTAGTTCTATCTTTAAAAAAAGAAAACAACATGAAGTTGTCTTTATTCTTAAGTTATCGTGCCGGGATTTTACCAGTCCGCCCACTTGGGAGTACATTTTTCGCCATGTGGCCCCCCATCTAAAATTAGTTTGGCACCCCTGGTCTAAATGAAAAGTGATTGGTGGGAGAAAAACATATATAATCCATGTCAGGGGTTTTCAAACTTTTTTCACCAAGTACCACCTCAGAAAAAACTTGGCCTAAGTATTAGTTAAAAACATTTAACAAGTATATTTAATATTTTCGGCCACTGTAACATTGATTAATTTTCAATCTCTCAAGATAAAAAAATAATATCAAAATCAAATTACATTACAGACAGTTTGAACAGTAACACAGTGTTTGAATATGAGGAAATAAAAAAACAAAACATGTACTTTAATTAAGTGATTATTTGGCATGCCAGTAGATATAGCCCATACCACAGTTTGAGAATCAGTGATCTATACAGTATATAACACTACACTAATCTTACGTAGGAAAAAAACCCATTGATTTTTCCAGGTAAAATCTGTCAATAAATTATAAATAGCAACTGCCAAAAAACAGCCATTGCAAACTTTGGTAATTTAAGACAATTACTGGCAATTTAAATGAGTCACTCAGTATTCCAAAACAGCAAGTTTACATATTTTTTTATTGCAGGCTATTTGGAGACAGAGTTATATGAATAAAATAAAGCAATAAGTGCAGAATAACACCATCATTTGTTTCGTCCCGTGATTTTAGAACATTTGCAGATGACTCCCCAACAGCAGCAACATTGGAAATACACTACATTTTAAATGTCACCAGACACAATAGATATCCATCCATCCATCCATTTTCTACCGCTTGTCCCTTTTGGGGTCGCGGGGGGTGCTGGAGCCTATCTCAGCTGCATTCGGGTGGAAGGCGGGGTACACCCTGGACAAGTCGCCACCTCATCACAGCACATTAGATATATTTGCACAAAGTATCGGTATCCTGATCTGTATCGCCGATACAAGCCTGAATTATTCACGGTATCGGATCGGAAAGAAAATCAGTATTATCGCACTTAATTATTGGAAATTTAAATATATTGAAGAAACCCATCCAACATCGGTTTGTAACTTGTCATGTTATTGTAATGTTCTTAGAATGTGCTGAGATCATGGTCTTCAATTTATCGGACAACTTCCGAAAGAAAAGTGTTTCCTTTTTTTAAGCTATTGGGTTTATTGATTTTGCAGGTGACAAACATACAGGTCCTGCTGGGGTTGTGTGCTCTTGTTCGAAATATTTTGCAGTCTGCAGGTGCTTGACACATTTTTCTGGGAATTCATCAGCATGCAAGAAATAAAAGAGCTGCAGTACTTCTTGACTTTACACGATATTTATAGCACCGCCACTACAATAATCAGAGTGAAATTAATGTTATGACATTTTCACATCATTAGGCATGTAACAGACATTTCATGGCTCTCAGGGGGTGACTACCACACAGCGGGAGGAGAATAATAAGCATAATAAACCTGTACATAAACAGTCTCTTACATTCAGGGGCATGATCCTCAAACGAAAATACAGAGAGAACAAAAAGCAGTTGACCTTGTTAATGTTACTGTAAATAACACAGGATAAGAACATAGCAAAACATACACCTCCTACGTGTTTGTTTACATCAGGGGTGTCAAACTAATTTTAAATCGGGGGCCACATGGAGAAAAATCTACTCCCTAGTGGGCCGGACTGGTAATGTCACGGCAGGATAACTTAAAAATAAAGACAACTTTAGATTGTTTTCTTTGTTTAAAAATAGAACAAGCACATTCTGAAATTATACAATTCATAATGTTGTTGGGGTTTTTTTACATTTACGTGTGCAGCTGAGATAGGCTCCAGCACCCCCCCGCGACCTCAAAAGGGACAAGCGGTAGAAAATGGATGGATGGATGTTGCGGTTGATAGTATTCTATCTTTATTTGTCGTTATTTATACTTTCTGAATAAATTATGTGATAGTGTTCATCAGTCAACTCATTGGTGTTAATTTTCAAGATAAAAAAATTATATCAAAATCAAATTACAGGATGTTATTTATGTAGTTTGCTCATTTTCCTTGACTGGTGCACTAACATCATGCGGTTTATATATATATTTTCTACATATGTTGAATCATCTACAAAGATACAAAGAATTGCTATTGCGATATCTAGTAGACACATTAAGAACAGCTGTTTCTTTCATTCAAACATTTTGACTCATTTTCTTACTTAGTTTTTATCCGCCCCGCGGGATGATTTTGCTGTTTGCTGGCCTGATCCAGCCCGCGGGCCATACGTTTGATACACCTGGGTTACACAATATCTTTCCATTCACTTCTTTATGTTCTTTTATTCTCCCCTCGTGCTGCTGTTAGTTAATTCTATGGGTAGAAACCTGTTGTTCACAAATGTTTTTCTTCACCATATCTCCCTGAGAACCAATGTCCTCTGCAGTGGACACAGAATATCCCTGTTATGTATGTCGCTGGTTCTCAGGAGAATATGATAATATCCATTTGTGCAAAACACATTCCATTTTTTTCACTCTGTAGAGTTTTGTTCTGCTTGGACCTGAGTTTCAGTGTCAAAGCAATGAAATATTAATCTTGGATCTTCTTAACAAATTCCAACCTCGCTGTCGACCTTATCTATTTTTTTGAGACTTTTAAAACAATTTGACAAAGTTGGCCTAAAGTGGTAAAATGTGAGCTTTTTATCCTCAGACAGAGCAAGGTTGGGTGTTTCTAATCTTTATGCGAAGAATCTGCTCACAGCTCCCAGTAATTGGAGGCCAACTTCTGCCGGGTGTATTGACCGGCTGCCTCAGTCCGACTAAACGTTAGCAGGGTTATTTCACTGTGGAGGCGACCGTGTCAGAGTGGAAATGCCACAATCAGCAAGAGACGGCCTCTGCCTGCGAGGAGGGCATGAGAGCTGAAAACTGGTACAAGGTCACATTTTTGCTCTGCCAGAGCATAACGTTCTTGATTGGTAAATCATTCCAGAGCTTAGCACAGGAGTTTCCCTAAACGTTTTCCACTAAGGGCCACAGACTGACAAAGGGTGCGGGGGCCGTTTGGTAGTTTTCAGCTTTAAATTCAGTCGAATATTTTTTTCAAAGAACTAGAAAATACCATTTTGGTAGACATTTTGTGTGAATGCTAAAGTTAAAGCACCACTGTCACACACGAGGTGTGGTGAAATGACCCTCTGCATTTGACCCATCCATTGAGGTAGGGCTGGGCGATATATCAATATACTCGATATATTGCGGGTTTGTCTCTGTGCGATATAAAAAATGACTATATCGTGATATTCGAGTATACGTTCTCACACAGTTGCTTTTAGCTGCGGGCATTACACTACATGCGTTTCCCACTCTTTCTTGTCTCTACTTCTCACAGAGACTTAAAACAAGCGCACCTTCTTACATACGTCACACGTGCAACGTCATGCGCCCTCCCCAAGCAGAGAGGTAGCTACATGGGTAACATTAGCTGTGGTGCTAACGGTGCGTTGCGAGTGGTAATACGAAAGAGAGAAGGTGCGAATCTGGTAGCAAATGAAGGAAGAATTAATTCCCCAGAAAAACAGAACAGGGTGCATCGTCTGGCGGTGGTTTGGCTTCAAGCGGGAATGTGTTGAACGATTATGCGGCAAAAGCGTTGCTACAAAAAGTAGCAGCACAGCTAATTTGTAGCATCATTTGAAAAGTCACCCGCTAGAGAATGAAGAGTGCTTGAAACTGCATGTCCACATCTCCGTTCGGTGCCACACCCACAAAATGCCGAAGCAACAATTTCCAGATCAACACCGTATGAAAAAAAATCAAAAACAGAAGGAGATAACGTCCGCAGGAACCTACCACAGAACTAAGGACGTACACTATGTGATTTCCTACTATGCAGCTCATTTTTATTTGACAGTTTTTGAAATATCTTGTGTGACATCATGCACAAAAGTGCACTTTATTTGTTTTTAACTATTGTAGTGGCGTTCTGTACAAAAAGTGCACTTTACCATGAATTGATTAACGTGGACCCCGACTTAAACAAGTTGAAAAACTTATTCGGGTGTTACCATTTAGTGGTCAATTGGACGGAATATGTACTGAACTGTGCAAAGTCTCAATCAATCAATCTATAATTTAGTGTTGTTTTGATATGTCATCTTAGTGACATCATGCACAAAAGTGCACTCAAATGGCCCCGGGGCGCACTTTGGACACCACTGGCTTAGTAAACTTTTATGGTTTGCTGACCCAGAAAAAAATAGGCTTCCCTCTCTAAGCGCCTGATTTGAAGACTCAACAAAGAGAAATCATCAAAGAACAACATTTACATTTGCCCCCCTGAGAGCGATCATTTTCATGTTTTGATTAGATGAACAACACGTTTGTGCCTTGTTTACTCCTACTGGAACTCACTCCTGAACAACAATATGCATTTCAGATAGGTGACCCTTGATATTTGAGGTTTCTGGCCTCAAAGGTGCTCCAATAAACTTGTGAGTGATACGCTGAGATCGCAGATTATAACAGAGTACGTTTTGCTCATTTTAACACAATTGGAATGCTGCTATGGTTATACAATTTCAACATGGCACACAAACAACTATGAGAAATGCAGCCAATATTACATACAGTTAATGTGTCATGGGACATGCAAATATAAATTAAATACACAGAGGACAGAAGTAAAGGAAATTAAATGAGCTCAAATATACCTACAAACGAGGCATAATGATGCAATATGTACTGTACATACAGCTAGCCTAAGTAGCATGTTAGCATTGATTAGCTTGCAGTCATGGATTGACCAATTATGCCTGATAAGCACTCCAGCAAATCAATAAAATCAACAAAGCTCAGCTTTGTGCATTCACGCACAGCATTAAATGTGTGGTGGACAAAATGAGACAAAAAGGACTGGCATAAAACACGTCTTCCTGTGGCAGCACCGGAGAAAGTTGTACATGTAAACGAACTAGGATGAGTTCAAGGATCGCTGAAATTAGTAGGACAAAATGGTGCTTGCCAAATACTCTCATCAGTGAAGCATATATAACATAAACAGTGGGATTTCTAACAATTAGTAAGGTTTGTGTCATGTTTGTCCTCCTACAGAATATATATTAAAACAAAAAATACTTTTTTTTCTTTATCTTTTTCTATTTTCACACATCTCTGAAAGAGGTCCAAGGAGTCACGAGGGCGGCGCATGCGGCTCTAGAGCCGCGGGTTGCTGACCCCCGCGTTTGTAGTATTGCAGTTTGACAATCACTGATACAGATGACGTAGGCTATAAATGACATACATTTGACCGAGGATACCGCTTTTATTACTAATGCCATATAGTGATTACACATATGATTGATTACCGCAAATTTGACAGTGACAAGAGAAAAAAAACGCAGCTGTGGAGTTAAGAGCAGTCCAACACACATTTGCAATGAACTCGCATTGGGAACACAGTTGGACTTATGCAGTGTATTAATTAGGGCTTTGAATCTTTGGGTGTCCCATGATTCGATTCAATATCGATTCTTGGGGTCACGATTCGATTCAAAATCGATTTTTTTTTTTCAATTCAACACGATTCTCGATTCAAAAACAATTTTTTCCCGATTCAAAACGATTCTCTATTCATTGAATACATAGGATTTCAGCAGGATCTACCCCAGTCTACTGACATGCAAGCAGAGTAATAGATTTTTGTAAAAAGCTTTTATAATTGTGAAGGACAATGTTTTATCAACTGATTGCAAAAATGTACATTTGTTTTAACTATTAAATGAACCAAAAATATGACTTATTTTATCTTTGTGAAAATATTGGACACAGTGTGTTGTCAAGCTTATGAGATGCGATGCAAGTGTAAGCCACTGTGACACTATTCATTTATTTGTATTTTTATAAATGTCTACTGATAATGTCAATGAGGGATTTTTAATCACTGCTATGTTGAAATTGTAACTAATATTGATACTGTTGTTGATAATATTCATTTTTGTTTCACTACTTTTGATTTGTTCTGTGCCGTGTTTGTGTCTCCTCTCAATTGCTCTGTTTATTGCAATTGCAGTGTTGCTGGGCCGGGTTTGGTTTTGGAATTGGATTGCATTGTTATGGTATTGCTGTGTATTGTTTTGTTAGATTGATTAATTTAAAAAAAATAAAAAAATTTTTTTATAAATAAATAACAATAAAAAAAAATCGACTTTTTAAAAATGACAATCGATTCTGAATCGCACAACGTGAGAATCGCGATTCGGATTCGAATCGTTTTTTTCCCCACACCCCTAGTATTAATACTATCACAAGACTTGATTCCATTAATATATACATATCCATATATTAAGGGTGTAACGGTTTAAAGGTCACGGTTCGGTTCATTTTCGGTACAGTAAGAAAACAACAACATATTAATGTTCTGGTTATTTATTTACCAAATTTGTAAACAATGGCTTTATCCTTTTAACACTGGGAACACTATAATAATTCTGCCCCAAAATAGAAATAGCTGTGTGTGTGATGGATGTGAGCCACCACTAGGCTGATCAGTGCAACAGCAGGCAGTCATGAATGCTAAGCATAACAATAACATACATATACACACAAGGTCGATTGTCAGGGTTAATGTGGTCAACATATATCAAATAAAAACTATATAAAACTAAATGAGATAAGGCTCAGAATTGGTTTCTACATATTAAAGTTAAAGTTAAAGTACCAATGATTGTCACACACACACTAGGTGTGGCAAAATTATTCTCTGCATTTGACCCATCACCCTTGATCTCCCCCGGGAGGTGAGGGGAGCAGTGAGCACGATAAAGTGCAACCCGCAGCCTTTAACCCTGGTGACTTTCACTCAATCTTCATGTTTTTTGCCAGAAAAATCAGTTTATCCACATTGTCTGCAGAAAGAGCAGATCTGCTTGCAGTTACAATGTCTCCAGCTGTGGAAAATACTCTTTCGCTGGGCATGGAGGTAGCAGGTATGGCGAGGTAGTGCCTGGCTAACTTGGCAGTAAGAGGACATATGGGCTCATTGTTCTTCCACCATAGAGGTGGGTCGAAATCTAGTTTTTAATTCTATATGGTCTTAAATCTGCTCCTATAAAAACACCAACGGCATTTGTTATTGCTTTAGCCCTGTCTGACTCGCCGAGGAGAGGCTACTTGAATGCGGTGGGGAGCTGTGTTTGCACCACGCTCGTTCTTCTCTTTGTTGAAGCGATGTTCACTTAGGGGGTGGTGCCGCTTCAAATGGGTTAGCATTTTTGGCGTGTTGCCAGAAGCACCTCTCGTCCTCCATTGTTTACCATGAATTGATTAACGTGGACCCCGACTTAAACAAGTTGAAAAACTTATTGGGGTGTTACCATTTAGTGGTCAATTGCACGGAATATGTACTGTACTGTGCAATCTACTAATAAAAGTTTCAATCAATCAATAAAAATGTTGATTCGCACCGCAAAGCCGAAGTGTTCCCAAACGGGAGATCTTAACGAGGCAAGAGGGTCTTCCAGCTCTGGCTTTTACATGTTGTCGTAGCCCGGTCTTTGCTAGCATGCCATGTGTTGTGCCTCGGTGTGCATTGTTTACACAACGTGCGGTACGCTACTTATGTCTGTCCGTGCGGTGCGCTACTTAATATGTCCGTGTGGAAAATCGTTCGGTGCACCTCCGTTCCGAACCGAACCCCCCGTACCGAAACGGTTCAATACAAATACACGTACAGTTACACCCTTACCATATATACATACATACATATACTTACTACTACCTACAAAGACATGCACCTGGGGATAGGTTGATTGGCAACACTAAATTGGCCTTTGAGTAAGAATGTGAATGTTGTCTGTCTATCTGTGTTGGCCCTGCGATAAGGTGGCGACTTGTTCAGGGTGTACCCTGCCTCCGCCCGAATACAGCTGGGATAGGCTCCAGCCACTCCAGCGACCCCGAGAGGGCGGTAGAAAATGGTTAGATGGATGAATGGCTATACATATATCTATCTATCTATCTATCTATCTATCTATCTATCTATCTATCTATCTATCTATCTATCTATCTATCTATCTATCTATCTATCTATCTATCTATCTATCTATCTATCTATCTATCTATCTATCTATCCATCCATCCATCCATCCATCCATCCATCCATCCATCCATCCATCCATCCATCCATCCATCCATCCATCCATCCATCCATCCATCCATCCATCCATCCATCCATCCATCCATCCATCCATCCATCCATCCATCCATCTATCTATCTATCTATCTATCTATCTATCTATCTATCTATCTATCTATCTATCTATTTATATATATATATACAGTATATATATACACATACATGCAACTATGCAACTGGTGTGCAATGGTGTGAAAATACAAATATATGCAAGGTCAAGCAGCATCCTATGCAATATTATGTTCCAACCTATAGGTTTCATTATAGTTTTGCTGCCATTTGTGGATCTTAGTTCAGTTTTTATTAGTAGTTAGTATCGCTTAGTAAAAAGATAACACCGGCTTTAATGGCCACATATTGCGCTTTCATAAGCACAGATGAGCGCCGCTGTCACAATTGATGGCAGTTCCACCAGGTTTAGAACCATTTCTTATGTTTTGGATGCTTTCACATGGAGGTGATTGCTTTTCCTGGAGGAGGTAAACCGCAGGCAGAGCTCAGGAGCCTCATAATGCGTCCGGAATTACGATGTCATTGGAGTGTTGGAGAGAGAGAACATATCTGTACTCCTGCAGTCATCTGTATGCAAAGTAAACAGCCCCGCTGATATAAGAGAGCCCAGAGGACTTTTTGTTGAGCGCCATCTCATCGTGATCTAGTGTTTGGAGTGTTCAATGCAACTGACCTGCTGTTAGGGCCGTAGCAATCCCCTGGATGAACTCACGGTTTATATTCATTTGCAGCAGTTTGCGCCCCATAAACTGGACTACGGTTCCACATTATTTTTGGGGAAAGGCAGTGCGATACTCCTCTAACAGAAACATTGTCGAGTTTATAGCCATTGGCAGCCTCTCTTAAAAGGTCATCAGTGCAGATGCCGATGCCACCGGGCCGCATTGCTTTTGTCAGGGATTAGATTAATGACTGATGATAGTCATGCACCAGCAAGTGTTGATGAAAGTGCATACAAAATATCCCTGATGACCGTCGACAGGTCTGTCACTTTAAAAAAAAAAAAAAAGGCCTAGCAGCTTTTGCTATGCAGTCATGCATGCCCTTTTAGTAAAGGTTAACTACCTGCTGGGAGGCTGCCGTCTCCAGCTCCTAGAACCTGCTGTTTATTTTGAAATGTATACGGTATAAGTGAAAACAAAAGCAAGCAATCAAATGGGTCCAATACAGTTTTAAAAGAGCAGTTTAAACCCCTGCTAATTAAATATAAATATATAATTTAATATAATTATGACCAGCATACTTTTTTTTTTCACTTCCAGTTTGTTTTGTTTTGACCTTTCAAGTTTTAGCAAGTGTTCCCAGGCGGCTCTTTTAGAACTGGCCAAAAGCCAATGACAGAAAAAGTGTTAGTTAGGGGGTTGTGTTTGCACGGTGGACTCAATAAGAAAACATACATATAAACACAAGTAAATGTTGTGCCATCTCATATGTCTCATGTGTTCTGGTATGACAATGAAGTTTCTGAAATCCTAAAAGAAAAACAAATAGTTTGTTATTTCCCCCTCAAAAAAAACCAAAAAACGATCAAGGGGATCTCGGTAGAAAAATCCAAATACACACACACTAAGGACCAGAGGTGGGTATAGTAGCATCCGAGTAACTTTTTAAACATAAGGTAATTTAGTAGAAATAATCCAGATCAGGGCCAAAATGTTATGGGTGTACAGGAGGAAGGAGACAGCACAGACAGGAGGGACGGCGTATTAACTCTAATTATTTATATATATAAACAATATATATAAATAAGGAATAATAATATTAAAGGCCTACTGAAACCCACTACTACCGACCACGCAGTCTGATAGTTTATATATCAATGATGAAATCTTAACATTGCAACACATGCCAATACAGCCGGGTTAATTTATAAAGTGCAATTTTAAATTTCCCGGGAAACTTCCGGTTGAAAACGTCTAGGTATGATGACATTTGCGCGTGACGTCAATGGTTGAAGCGGAAGTATTGGTACACCATTGTATCCCAATACAAACAGCTCTGTTTTCATCGCAAAATTCCACAGTATTCTGGACATCTGTGTTGGTGAATCTTTTGCAATTTGTTTAATGAACAATGGAGACAGCAAAGAAGAAAGCTGTAGGTGGGATCGGTGTATTAGCGGCGGCTGCAGCAACACAACCAGGAGGACTTAGTTGGATAGCAGACGCGCTAACGTGACTACAGCTTTGGCTTCCAAACATTTGATCGCTTGCCCGTTGGTGCGTGTCACTATGTGCATGTCACGTACGTAACTTTGGGGAAATATATGTTTCTTGCCGACTCTGATTGCGGCCTGGGTGTCGTCGAAAGCTACAACGCCCGCCGCCGCACCGCTGTCCTCACCTTGACTTCCTCTGTCTCCGAGCCGCCGACCGCATCGATGATCGGGTGAAGTCCTTCGTCGCGCTGTCGATCGCTGGAACGCAGGTGAGCACGGGTCGTGATGAGCAGATGAGAGCTGGCGTAGGTGGATAGCTAATATTTTTAGCATAGCTCTGTCGAGGTCCCGTAGCTAAGTTAGCTTCAATGGCGTCGTTAGCAACAGCATTGCTAGGCTTCGCCAGGCGGTACATCATTGACCGTGTGGTTACAGGTCCAGAGTTTGGTAGTATTGTTGATCTTCTGTCTATCCTTCCAGTCAGGGGCTTATTCCTTTTGTTTCTATCTGCATTTAAGCACGATGCTATCACGTTAGCTCCGTAGCTAAAGTGCTTCACCGATGTATTGTCGTGGAGATAAAAGTCACTGTGAATGTCCATTTCGCGTTCTCGACTCTCATTTTCAAGAGGATATAGTATCCGAGGAGGTTTAAAATACAAATCCGTGATCCACAATAGAAAAAGGAGAGAGTGTGGAATCCAATGTACCTAAGTTGCGGTCAGAGCGAAAAAAGATACGTCCTGCACTGCACTCTAATCCTTCACTCTCACATTCCTCATCCACGAACCTTTCATCCTGGCTCAAATTAATGGGGAAATTGTTGCTTTCTCGGTCCGAATCGCTCTCGCTGCATTGAAAACAATGGGGAAATGTGAGGAGCCCTTCAACCTGTGACGTCACGCTTCTTCCGGTACAGGCAAGGCTTTTTGTATCAGCGACCAAAAGTTGCGAACTTTATCGTCGATGTTCTCTACTAAATCCTTTCAGCAAAAATATGGCAATATCGCGAAATGATCAAGTATGCCACATAGAATGGATCTGCTATCCCCGTTTGAATAAAAACATTTCATTTCAGTAGGCCTTTAATAAACAAGGGAAATGGAGTTTGACGAATCCAAAAGTGTGTATGGTGTGCGACTATGTGTGTAAATTAACTGTTGTGTGTTACCGGGAGTGCTGAGCGAGAGGCGGAAGTCCCGGAGGGGAAAGGCAGGCTCGAAGGTCCTTGAGACAGGCAGGTAGTCGGGGGGAAGAGAGGCGTTAAAGGTCCGTGTCCAGGCGGGAAGTCGAGATCCAAGAGGCAGCCAGGGAAGCATAGGGAACGCGGGAAGACGACACACAGCTCGTAACGTGGGAACAAAGGCAGGCTGCAGGGAGGACGACAAGAAGAACACGAGACAATTCAACACGACGGAGAAGAACACAGAGAGAGCAAGAGTGCATAGCGCTAGATGATCGCTTACTGTACAGGAACAGATGACTAAGTTCTGGCCCGGGATAGCAGGTTGTGCAGGCTTATGAAGGCAGGTCTCATCATCAGCTTCAGGTGTGCCTGCTGCAGCCGGACT